>NW_026708396.1:10000-60779 GCF_902713425.1 Acipenser ruthenus | reverse complement strand
TGTTTCAGAGGATGTGCACGCTCATCTTACTGTGGGGGTTTTGACCAAATAATTGGTCAAAAACGGGGGTAAATAATTGGCTATTGCAAAGTTTTAATAAAAAAAGTACCTGCACTCTGCAAAAATAACACAGTATTTAAGTAACTGCAATAATGAGAATTGCTCCGGATGATTATAAACATAAAAAGATAAGCCCCCCGACCTCCCGAAAGCTTATCTCTGCATTGGGGTTAAACCCGAAAACTCCCTAAATAGGCAGGACTGTATATGAATAAATGCATGAGCCGTTGTCTGTGATTCAAATGCAATGCATATAGAAACAGCTGGTACCGTTGACGGTAAGTACATTTTTACCCGATTTCTACTCAAATATTTATTCTTTCTTGATTTTTTATAAAAACATTTGTCAGTAACGAGTTTGAATTACCTATATGTCAGTAGACCTTGACAGTGAAATCCATTTCGTATTTCTTTGCCTGGTAAGTTTAATAACACTCTGTCACAAAGACGGCCGGAGTGGGTGGCGTCAGACCAGATGCAGGAAAATAAATAAACAGAGAGATGTGGTTTGGTATAAGCTGGGCGCATGATCGCGCTCAGCATTTAATAAACAGACAGAAAATAAAAGGTTTGAAACAACAAAAACACAGGACACGGCACTTGTAGCCAAAATAAACAGACGAACAAAACGGACTAGACAGTGCACAGACAGACGAACAAAACACGGTGAGCAGATAACACTAATATTTACGTTCTTTTATATTTACTTTACTCCTTCTCTCTCTCCCGTTCTCCACTCACCGAACACCTAACCCTGACTGAATGAAATGTGCATCTATATATACTGTTGTGCTGGGATTCAATTACTAATTAATTACTCACTTGAATCCCAGCACGTGAATTCATTACGTGAAACCCAGTGTTCACATATTATATTTTAAATGCACGTGCGTGATGTGCAATCACGTGCCTAAATACAAATATACACTTTTTAAATACACGTGAAACACAGACCCGTTTATATCCCGTGTACCAATGACTATACACCGACATTAACACACGCACGCATCATACAAATGCACACAGGGACGGGGCACATTGCCACATATACCCCCCCTTGTGCGCAGCACACATGGCCTCAACGGCCACCTCCCCCCTTAAAAATCCAGCAGTCCAGGACAAAGTCTCGGGCTGGGAAGGGAGGCTTCAGTGGGCCCATGCCTGGCCATGCTGTCAGCACCCCTGCCGGTAGTGGCACGGCTGACAGCCTGTTGGTTTGCTCCTGCAGCGAAACTGCTGCTGGGGAAAGTGGTCTCCTGACCTCTCCCCCTGTCTTTGTAGCCGGTAGCTCCCTTTGGTGGGGCTCCGACCACAGTACTGCCGGCAGCGAAGAAGCTGCAGTGGGAGCAGGTCTCCAGACCTCCCCCACGATCTCCGGCAGCGAAACTGCTGCAGTGGGAGCAGGTCTCCTGACCTCCCCCACGATCTCCGGCAGCGAAACTGCTGCTGGGGTTGGTGGTCTCCAGACCTCCTCCCCCTTCTTCGTGGCCGGCAGCTCCCCTTTCTGGGGCTCCGGCCACCGTACTCCCTGCGGAGGTACGGGCAGCAGAGGCAGCTCCTGCTCCTCTGCTCCGGGCGGTGGCGGAGGCAGAGGCAGCTCCAGCTCCTCTGCTCCTGGCGGTGGTGGAGGCAGAGGCAGCTCCAGCTCCTCTGCTCCAGGCGGTGGTGGAACCAGCAGGTATTCACCCTCTGCTGGTGGAGGTGGGAGGGGCCAGCAGTCCTCCCACTGCGGTGGAGTTGGAACCAGCAGGTATTCACCCTCTGCTGGTGGAGGTGGGAGGGGCAAGCAGTCCTCCCACTGCGGTGGAGGTGGAACCAGCAGGCATTCACCCTCTGCTGGTGGAGGTGGGACCAGCAGGCATTCTCCCTCTGCTGGCAGCTTGGGTCCTAGGGCTGTGGAAGCCCCGACTTCCCTCTCTTCGGGCTGTGGACGCACCGACTCCTCCCTGTTGGGCTGTGGACGCACCGACTCCTCCCTGTTGGGCTGTGGACGCACCGACTCCTCCCTGTTGGGCTGTGGACGCACCGACTCCTCCCTTTTGGGCTGTGGACGTTTGGGCTCCCCCCACTCAGACGTAGGACGTTCGGGCTCCTCCCACTCAGGCGTAGGACGTTCGGGCTCCTCCCACTCAGGCGTAGGACGTTCGGGCTCCTCCCACTCAGGCGTAGGACGTTCGGGCTCCTCCCACTCAGGCGTAGGACGTTCGGGCTCCTCCCGCTTGGGCTGTGGACGCTCAGGCTCCTCCCGCTTGGGCTGTGGAGGCAAAACCAGCAGGCATTCTTCCTCTGCTGGTGGAGACGGGGACAGCAGGTACTCTTCCTCTGCTGGTGGACCTGCTACCTCGGCTGCTGTTCCACTTATAATTGCCTCCAGGTAGCTGAGGACCAACCCCACACCTTCCTCCCAGGTGCTTACAGTCTGTTCCCTTGCATATGCCTCCCATCGCTCTCTGTCCATAAATCGCAGGAACTGGACGACTACTGGGATAGACTGGGCCTCCAGCCCAGCATTTTCCAGCATCCAGTCCCGCACTTTGATGGCGTCTTCTGCCATTTTTTTTTTTTTTTTTTTTCTTTTTTTAAATCCAAACTGCGGTTCCTGCTCTGGCCTGAGTCCTGGAGGTGCTGTCGATCCCACGCAGGACACCACGTGTCACAAAGACGGCCGGAGTGGGTGGCGTCAGACCAGATGCAGGAAAATAAATAAACAGAGAGATGTGGTTTGGTATAAGCTGGGCGCGTGATCGCGCTCAGCATTTAATAAACAGACAGAAAATAAAAGGTTTGAAACAACAAAAACACAGGACACGGCACTTGTAGCCAAAATAAACAGACGAACAAAACGGACTAGACAGTGCACAGACAGACGAACAAAACACGGTGAGCAGATAACACTAATATTTACGTTCTTTTATATTTACTTTACTCCTTCTCTCTCTCCCGTTCTCCACTCACCGAACACCTAACCCTGACTGAATGAAATGTGCATCTATATATACTGTTGTGCTGGGATTCAATTACTAATTAATTACTCACTTGAATCCCAGCACGTGAATTCATTACGTGAAACCCAGTGTTCACATATTATATTTTAAATGCACGTGCGTGATGTGCAATCCAGTGCCTAAATACAAATATACACTTTTTAAATACACGTGAAACACAGACCCGTTTATATCCCGTGTACCAATGACTATACACCGACATTAACACACGCACGCATCATACAAATGCACACAGGGACGGGGCACATTGCCACACACTCCTGATGACTCGAATGCAGGTTTACCAGCAGGACCGATTCAATCAGACTCCAATTAACTGGGGGGCTTTAATTCGTCACTGTAGTTGTTGTTTTTTAATTAACAGCAAAATGTCTTTAATGATGAATATTTATATGGGTTTGCTTCTCCCAAAAGTGTTAACATCCAGCAAGAGAGAGAAGGAAATGGAGAAGAAACTGAGAGAGGTGGAGAACAAACAGAGGGAGATGGAGGAGAAACAGAGGGAGATGGAGGAGAAACAGAGGAAGATGGAGGAGAAACAGAGGGAGATGGAGGAGAAACAGAATAGGTTTGTTTTTCAGTGAAAAATCCCTGACAGGTTAGATTTTGAGTAGAGAATAAGCAGATTAAATGTTCAGGGAGGAGGTCAGATAAGGAGAAATGAGAGAAACTGAAGAGGAGGGAGATGGGAAAATGCATACAGCAGGTGTACAAAGCATGCAGTAACGGGCTTACTGCATACAAAACACGTTGCCGCTGTTTAGCGCAGGAGGCCTTGTGACAGTCTGGCTGCAGGGAGGAACTCAGACCAGAGAGAGAAACACACAGACAGGGTGATGAGTGAAACTGAGTGCAATGGCTGCACTCAGCGTTTAATAACAAATAAATAAAAAGGTTGAACAAACAGAAAACAGGACACGGCACTTCACGCCAAAATAAAGAGACAAACAAAACGGACTATACAGTAAACAGACAGACACACAAACAAACACGGTGAGTTTTAAATAAACAAGTATCGTGCTGGTCCTACCAGCACGTAATAGCAATTGATATTTAAACTTTAACTTTTATTTCTCCTTCTCTCTCACCCGTTCTCCACTCTCGAACACCCAACCCCGAGTGAGTGCTACGTGTCTCTATATATACTGTTGTGCAGGGATTCAATTACTAATTAATTATTCACTTGAATCCCAGCACGTGAATTCATTACGTGCAACCCCGTGCTCACATATTATTACATACTTTAAATGCACGTGAAGTGATAGTGCAATCCCGTGCCTAAATACAATTATACAATTTAAATCCTCGTGCTGCACACACCCATTTATATCCCGTGTACCAACTACAATACACCAACATTTAATACACCACACGCAACATACAACATATAACACACACATGCACACAGGGGTGGGGCACACTGCCACAGACCTTTAGAGTTTCTGACCGTAGCCAGAGCACAAGCGACAGCCACCACCCTGCCAGCTGCAGTCTCCGCCATAACGAGGCGCAAGCTACACAGCTTCTCTGGCCGAACCTCCCTAGAAGGCTTCCTTGCACAATTCAAGCTAGCCGCCACCAGACATGGCTGGAACCTTCCCACATTCCCTACCTGTCTCATTCCCTGGAGGGAACTGCACTGAGATCCTGTGGGATCCAAATCCATCTGAAAGAGCGAACTATGGAGCCCTCTAAATGGGTTCAGAAGAAGGTTTGGAGAGAGCCAGGCGTGTGACCAGAGAATGACTGGGAGAACTGGAACAGGATATTGTACGCCTGGCTAGGAGGGTGTACAGCGATGAGGACAGCCACTTCATGCATGTTCTAAGCTTTCCAATGATACCACCCACTTCTGTCTGGCTGCTAAAATGATGGATAACGAAAACTATGCAGATGACCCCTGTCATATGATGAGTGTCTTACCTTCAGTCGACCGCAGCTCTGGCATAGCTCCAGCTAGGAATACTGCATACAAACAATATAATTTTATTTTATATAGCACCTTTCATGCCGAAGCAGTTCAAAGCGTTTTACAAAGAAAATATATTTAAAATACAAAAAAGTATATATTGAAAATAAACATACAATAAACCTAAAAATGCAATACAACAAAAAGACCAAACAGATTAAAAATACATTCAATTTAAAAGGTTAAGTTGTGTCTTAAGTCTTACTTTAAAAATTGCCATTGAAGGTGCATCTCTGACAGAGGATGGCAGTGAGTTGCACAATCTGGGTGCATTATAACAAAAAGCAGCCCCCCCCCCCCCCCCCCCCACACACACTTATTGCTTCGAGGGTGCTTTACCCTCGGAACACAAAGCAAGCCACTGTCAGCTGACCTCAATGTACGCGTAGGATGATATGGAGTCAACAACAGCGCATGACTTGTAAGACCAGAAAACAGAGCATTACAGTAATCCAATCTAGATTAAATTAATGCATAACCTACTTTCTCAGCATCAGATAAGGAAAGAAATTATCTCATTTCAGCAATATTTCTCATATGATAAAAAGAGACTTTAGTAATTTGTTTAATATGAGGTTCAAAGCTTAGTTCAGAGTCAAAATAAACACCTAAGTTTCTCACCTTGGATTTCAAATTGGAAGTCAGGTTACCCAAATCTATATTTGTCGACTCTATCTGTTTCTGAGAACCTATTAATAAGACTTTTGTCTTACCTTGGTTTAATTGAAGAACATTTTGAGACATCCAACTGTTTATATCAGCAAGACACTTATAGTAGCATTGTTATCATCTGGTTTAACAGAGATGTAGGTATCTCTGAAACACGTTGTCTGTTGCAAGTTCAGTGTGTGGGGGTTTAAAAGTTGTACTGTACATATATTGCCCTCCAGACGCCGAGCAAAATAATCTGTTATACAATGACATTAGAAATGCATGTAGAAAAGGAGAAGTCATACTAATGGGGGATTTCAACTTCCCACATATAAAATGGGAAAACCTGGTGGGGAGCACGATGGACGAAAGTGAAATGGTGGAAATGACAAATGACTGCTTCCTAACGCAATTTGTCAAGGCACCGACTAGAGGGGAGACATGCCTTGATTTAGTCTTTTCAAATAATGAAGACAGAATAACGAAAACAGAGGTCAGAGAGTCATTGGCAAACTCATACCACAACATGGTCTCATTGGAAGTGTTTTTTAAAACCCCAAAAGTAATGACTAATGCTAAGGTTTACAATTTTAGAAAAGCAAACTATGAAGGTATGAAACAGAGACTAACAGAAGTAGATTGGAGTAAAATAGAGAAAACATCCACAGAATAAGGATGGCTGTTTTTTTAAAAATGTAGTAGTAGAGGAGCAAAACAATTACATCCCAAAAGCAGACAAATCTAAATCTAACACAAAAGGGCCAAAATGGTTTAATAGAAAAAAGGCACTTTACAGAGCATTTAAAAGGGACCAAAAACAAAGTACACAGAAAGAGTACTTGGAACTGCAAACGCAAGTCAAAAAGGAAGGAGAGATAGAAATCAACATTGATATGGTGGCTAAAACCAATTCCAAAATGTTTTTTCCAATATTATAATGGCAAGAGAACATTCAAAGAGGAGGTTAAATGTCTAAGAGACACAAATGATAAAATCATAGACGAAGAAAAAAAATAGTTTTAGATAACTTTAGCATAACAGAGGCAGAAGTGTTAAAGGGACTAGGAGCTCTTAACCCTTTGCAGTCCATTTATTAAATGTGCGTCAGGCACGCCAGGTCTAATTTATTTTCACACGCGCAATTAATTTTAGACGCGCTGTTTAAAAGTATTTTTTTTCACAGTCAAATGGGTTTAAAAGGCCCTGCATAACAACAAAGCACTCACTAGGCATCTAAAATGCTTTTCCAATATTATAACAGCAAGAGAACATTCAAAGAGGAGGTTAAATATCTAAGAGACACAAATGGCAAAATCATAGATGAAGAAAAAAAATAGCAAATATATTAAATGATTACTTTTCACAGGTTTTTAAAAAGGTGGACACAGCCAACATGCCCCACATGTCGACCTGTTCCTATGCAGTTTTAAATAACTTTAGCATAACAGAGGCAGAAGTGTTAAAGGGACTAGGTGCTCTTTAAACAAATCCCCTGGGCCGGATGAGATCCTCCCAATAGTACTCAAAGAAATGAAAGAAGTTATTTACAAACCGCTAACCAAGATCATGCAACAGTCTCTTGACACAGGGGCTGTACCGACAGACTGGAAAATTGCAAATGTAATGCTGATCCACAAAAAGGGAGACAAAACCCAACCAGGTAACTACAGACCAATAAGCCTGACTTCTACTATATGTAAACTTATGGAAACTATAATAAGATCCAAAATGGAAAATTACCTATTTGGAAACAATATCCTGGGAGACAGTCAGCATGGTTTTAGGAAAGGGAGATTGTGTCTAACTAACCTACTTGACTTTTTTGAGGATGCAACATCGACAATGGATAATTGCAAAGCATACAACATGGTTTATTTAGATTTCCAGAAAGCTTTTGACAAAGTCCCGCATAAAAGATTAATTCTCAAACTGAACACAGTAGGGATTCAAGGAAATGCATGCACATGGATTAGGGAGTGGTTATTATTATTATTTATTTCTTAGCAGACGCCCTTATCCAGGGCAACTTACAATCGTAAGCAAATACATTTCAAGTGTTACAATACAAGAAATACAATAACTTTTGTTCAAGCAAAGTACAAGTGTGACAAACCACAATTCAATAATACAGCAGATAATAGTGATAGTTACATCAGGATATGATTAAATAGTGATAGTTACATCAGGATGTGATTAAATACAAAGTACTACAGGTTAAACACTTGGCAGATTACAGTATTCTGAAGTACAGGATTAAATGCAGTAAAATAGGGGGCAGATAAGAGCAAAATAAAGCACATTTACATGAAGGGTGATAGTGTCCCAGGATACAAACAGAGGAGTTCTACAGGTGCTCTTTGAAGAGGTGAACATGTAGAAAAAAGAAAGTACTGATTAGAGGAGAAACCTCAAAATGGAGCAAGGTAACCAGTGGTGTACCACAGGGATCAGTATTAGGTCCTCTGCTATTCCTAATCTACATTAATGATTTAGATTCTGGTATGGTAAGCAAACTTGTTAAATTTGCAGACGACACAAAAATAGGAGGAGTGGCAAACACTGTTGCAGCAGCAAAGGTCATTCAAAATGATCTAGACAGCATTCAAAACTGGGCAGACACATGGCAAATGACGTTTAATAGAGAAAAGTGTAAAGCACTGCACGCAGGCAATAAAAATGTGCATTATAAATATCATATCGGAGATACTGAAATTGAAGAAGGGAACTATGAAAAAGACCTAGGAGTTTATATTGACTCAGAAATGTCTTCATCTAGACAATGTGGGGAAGCTATAAAAAAAGGCCAACAAGATGCTCTGATATATTGTGAGAAGTGTTGAATTTAAATCAAGGGAAGTAATGTTAAAACTTTACGATGCATTAGTAAGACCTCACCTAGAATATTGTGTTCAGTTCTGGTCACCTCGTTACAAAAAGGATATTACTGCTCTAGAAAGAGTGCAAAGAAGAGCAACCAGAATTATCCCGGGTTTAAAAGGCATGTCTTATGCAGACAGGCTAAAAGAATTGAATCTATTCAGCCTTGAACAAAGACGACTATGCGGTGATCTGATTCAAGCATTCAAAATCCTAAAAGGTATAGACAATGTCGACCCAGGGGACTTTTTTGACCTAAAAAAAGAAACAAGGACCAGGAGTCACAAATGGAGATTAGATAAAGGGGCATTCAGAACAGAAAATAGGAGGCACTTTTTTACACAGAGAATTGTGAGGGTCTGGAACCAATTCCCCAGTAATGTTGTTGAAGCTGAAACCCTGGGATCCTTCAAGAAGCTGCTTGATGAGATTTTGGGATCAATAAGTTACTAACAACCAAACAAGCAAGATGGGCTGAATGGCCTCCTCTCATTTGTAAACTTTCTTATGTTCTTAAGTGTTTGCTTAACTTTCTCTTCTAACAGGTCTGTTTTTTTTCTCCAGGGCATTGCTTGCAGATAAAGCGCAAGGCGCAGTGGGAAGTGCATTGATAGGCGCAGTGGGAAAGGCAGTGGGAGGCGCACTGGGAGATGCAGTGGGAGAGGCACTGGGAGATGCAGTGGGAGATGCACTGGGAGGCGCAATGGGAGAGGCACTGGGAGACCTAGGTGGAAACATAATTGGAAATGTAGCCGGAGGGGCAGTCGAGGACGCAGTGGGTGGGCTCATGTGAGTTACATTTAGTTTTGTTCTTGTTTTGTTTTTAATTAATAGGAAAATGCTCTTAATGATGATTATGACCTTGATGAAATCAAAACTTTGACCCACCTGCTAATCGCAAATTACAAACCCAGTATTAATGGCGTGTTCCCTCTGGGGTAGAATAACCTTCTGACAAAAAAGCTGCCATCAGTACCAGGTTTGTAATTTGCGATTAGCGGGCAGCTCAAAGTTTTGATTTGGTCCAGCCCTATGTCTCTGTATAGTTGAGCCTGTCTCTCCTATCAGTTTAGTTGAGAAGAGGTATTGAGGTTAATGTATTAAAATGTTCTAGTCAAATGGTCCAAGATGTCAACAGCGAAAAAGACTTAAGATAAAAAAGACAGTATAATAAAAAGAAAGAAACTTACATTTGGAGGTCTACATTTTTTAATAATTGACTCAGAGATGGAATCGAGCTAACTGAGACATTGATGAAGTGATTTAGTAGAAACAGTGAAGAGCTTGATCGAGTTAAATAGCAGCCCTGCTTACTCAAGTGTTCACTGACAGGACCAGTTCAATCAGACTCCCAGTAATAACTTGTCAGTGTAGTTTTTGTTTTTTAATGTCTTCAATGATGTTTATATGGGTGTGTTTCTCCCAACAGTGGGAATGTCAATACGAAGAACATGTCGGGGTGCTGGAAAGGAATTAGGAATTTATGTAATAAAAAGGTGAAAGATGAAGAAATGGAGATGGGAGATGGAGGAGAAACTGTGTCCAACAAATACAGCACAGGTCAGATTTCCTTTAGAGAATGAGCAGATTTAATTTTTTTATTACATTTCAATACAATACTCCTCATCAATTTATAGTTATGAGATAATGTGACCTTCCAATGATAAAAAACACAGATCCCGTTTACATAGACATGCAAGTGTCAATATAGAGAATTACGACTTTGTTTACTGTGATGGGATAAAGGGAACTTTTCCTGTAAATCAAACTCCCAAGGGTAGTCATCCAACTCTGAATGCCCCTTACAAACATGGCGTGCCAGTGGCGTAAGTCACATGACAGATTCCGACGCAATACCAGATGCAGGCGTCATCTTTGTGAGTGGTATGTGCGATTGTAAACAGCTGGTTAGTTTAGCAAAATGGGATATATATATATATATATATATATATATATATATATATATATATATATATATATATATATATATAGTTGCATTTGATCTTTGATTTGTAAAAAAAAAAAAAAAATTACTTTTTTCACACAGCTTTTATTATTATTTTTAAACTATTCAAATATTTGTACCAAAAGTATTCTTTCAAAATATTCAAAGATTTAAAGATTCAATATTATTTGAAAATATTTAAATTAGTAAAGTCATAAAAATAAACGTTATCGGCTCTGTTATCGGCAGCAGCAGGTGTTTTGTTTTTGTTTTGTTTTTTAAGGCTAACAAGGACAGGGGCTAACCTACCGTAAAACTTCAAACACCCCCGGCGTTTATTTACAACAGGCGATTATTTGAGACCCAGCGATCATATAGACAAGGAAACTTTGAAAAATGAACAAGCAGAAATACAAATTTGTATTGTGAATATACCGTAAGATTGTAAGGGTTTAAAAAGATTAGTGAACCAGACGTGTGTTATATAAATGCAAGCAGGCTACTTGAATCAAGCATAGAGCAGCGGTTACATTGTACTCACCATCTAATGTGATGCATGGGCTTGCATGTTGTGACACAGCTTGTCAAAATCCGGGTAACACTTTGAAGCATATTACGCATTTTGGCTTTTTTTCGGGTTTTTTTTACAAAAACACTGGTGAAGCCTCATCGTATTTTTGCGTGCATGTTTTTTTTTCCTCTTGTTTTTCATTACTAACTAAAGGCTCTCAGTAAAAAAATCCATATTTTAACTGCTTTTCTATCAGATTTTCATTTCAAACTTACTAGATGACCAAATGTACGAGGCGCGAGACACTTCTGTGCGACATGCAACAGTTAGGTGATTGGTTGAGATCAGTGGGTTGTAATGTGATTCCCGGTAGGCTATCACACTGCGCTGGCTACAACTATGTAGTGTAGTGTGTTAGCAGTGTGCAAGCAGACATGATACAAAATAAAAATAATAATAAAATAATAATAATAATAATAATAATAATAATAATAATAATAATAATACAGACAAGATACCGAGGTGGCCTCCTGCGACCCCATCCTCTGATTTGGTGACCCCAATTGGGGTCGCAACCCACAGTTTGGGAACTGCTACCTTAACTGGACTCTCCTGACTTGACGTCACAGTAAAAACAAACTCTAGTTTCTGCATAGTAGATTCGACACTATAGTCTTATGACTTACCTACCCAGCGTTTAATAGAGACCCAGAGTTTATTTACAACACTTATGAGCAGACCCGGCCGTATTGGAGACAGGCGATTTTTTGAGACCCGGCAATTATTTGAAGTTTTACGGTACTTTGAATTCAGAAGACATTGACATATTTGAAAATATTTAAACTATTTTCGTTCCAGGGCTGTAGTTTAGTATCGGGATTCCTCTGCTTCTGTGGGTGATGTTTGGCACTTAAAAGGGAACTCTGCTTAGTTCTGGTCCTTAAAACAAGAAGTCAGTACTAGAGGTGAGGTGAGCAGCGCTGCTGAAACTAACAAGTGTTTGTTTCTGTTTTCTTTAAACTCTAATCTTTGAAGACAAATAAGTTTTGACCTGTGGCGATCTACTTGCATAGCTGCGATGACCTCTGGTGCTTGCCTTGACGAACTGTGTGCAGTGGATTATCACCTCCCATTACCACCCTCATTCACTTTATTCATTGTTTTCATCTAAATAAATAAAATGAATTGTTTTCACCGCAATTTGCTAGGCTGTCTTGCATTATTTCCATCCATCCTGTCACATTTACAGTATCGTAGATACAGATAATGCTTTAGAAGGCAACTCCATATATAGGAGAGTTGTATAGCTTTGCTTTTAGGAATGTGAGGTTTGTGTAATATAATGTGTGATATTAAACAGCATGCAGCAAATATTCTGTGTTACTTTTTGCCTAAGCTGTTACCCAGTGTATTAACATTATTTAGAAAACAATTGAGTGCCAACAGCCAATCAGCTTCCAGATCTAGCGGTCTTCAATTTTGCATAAATGCCCGCTAGAACGTTGAAGTGCTTAACTGTGAATTCAATTTTAAATCAGTCTGCACATCGACGGGCTCTATCGCTTAAATATATACTTTTCTATCACAAACAAATGTACAATGAATTTTAATTTCTAAGGAGACTTGTTTTATTTCTTTTATAATGGAAACTATAAGATATAAAGAGCCACTGAGGAAACAGTTTAATAATGTATTTATGTGTGTGTTATTTAGTTAAGAACATAAGAACATAAGAAAGTTTACAAACGAGAGGAGGCCATTCAGCCCATCTTGCTCGTTTGGTTGTTAGTAGCTTATTGATCCCAGAATCTCATCAAGCAGCTTCTTGAAGGATCCCAGGGTTTCAGCTTCAACAACATTACTGGGGAGTTGGTTCCAGACCCTCACAATTCTCTGTGTAAAAAAGTGCCTTCTATTTTCTGTTCTGAATGCCCCTTTATCTAATCTCCATTTGTGACCCCTGGTCCTTGTTTCCTTTTTCAGGTCAAAAAAGTCCCCTGGGGCTGCAATTGCATTTAAAGTAGGGCTGGGACGATAGTGTTTTTTTTTTTTTTTTTTTTTTTTACTATCGATGCATCGTTTTTTCATAACTCAAAAGAAACGTGTAAATAATATCTACATATATTTTCATTAAATCTAATCACGAAAAGTAAACATTTCTCCAGTTAAACTTAAAACTACACATTTATAATTATTTATGCCTAGTCACACTGTCGGCGAGGTTCCCCACAAAAAGTTAATAAAACATTAAAAAATATTACTGTTTTACCTTAAGATGTCTTGACAGCAACTGGGGGGGGGGGGGGGGACTCCAATGGGGAACACAAGAATAACTATTTAAAGTAACAAAGTCTGTGCTCTCTCCAGAGCTTATTTTCTGTTTTTATTCAGATATATACAGCATCCACATTCCCCGGTTTCAAAGAATGGAGTTTGCTCACAAGCATCCCTGCTTTGCTGAACTCTCGCTCGCTCGGGATTGATGTTGCAGGGATACTTAACATGCTCTTTGCCAAGGCTGCTAGGTTGGGAAAGCGCGTCTGGTTATTTTTGCACCAAATCAGGGGATCTTCACTGATATTTAATGGCGTTTCAGAAGCATAAATCGTCATCTCTTGTTGGATTAAGGTTTCCTTGGAAGTAGTGTGTGTTTGTTGCCGTCCACGAAGTAACAATTCCATTGCTTGTTCGGTCTTCGTTTTCTTTTTAACAGGTAAGTCCTCTGTGCTGCACTCACTTGTACAGGCACGATTTCTGTCATTTTCGAGGTTGTCCTTCACCAGCCTCACTAGTTTTGGAAGACTGTGCTTCAGACATGCAGGCTTTGGCTTGTTCGGATAGGAAATCCAGATGGCGAAATCGTGGGGTCAAGAAATGACACAAAAAGCAGTGGCATAATTTCATTAGTTGGGTCATTCAGCTGATGTAAACAGAATCGCTGAGACAAATTACGCACTAGCTTATCTCTCAAACTCTGTGCAACTGGAGTTGGCAAATCAGTTTAACTTGAAGAAGATGGTGTCTCCTCTTCATCAGGAACTTCGGTCAGTCTGTGTTTTATCCCTGTTGCAAGTGGGTATAAAGAACTAGCCGTCATGTTTTTCTCTGCAATCAAAAGTACTGTAGCCAGTTTGAATGGCTGTAGTAGAGGTAGTATCACAGCCATTAGCTTCCACTGCTCAGTCGTGAGATCTAAAGTAGCTGCGTCAGACTTTTTGGACAAAACAATGGCCATTTTAATTCAAGAAGGCGTTCAAACATATAATAAACCGTGTTCCACTTTGTTTGTACGTCCTGTATTAACTTGAGTGGTGCTTTTTATGTGTTCAGCATTTCTGTTTGTTTCCTATTTCAAGTGCTTGTTCCTGTCTCACTCTTTTTAAAATGTGCAACCAGTCTCCTTGCTGCTGTCACTAACGTATGGACTTGCCGTACATCCTCCAAGCTTTTCTGAACGCAGAGATTTATATTGTGCCCTGCACAGCTCACACTTGCCACGCTACCAAAAAGTAACACAGCGCGCTCGCGTGCAGAAAGCAAAGACATTGCTCTGCACGCGCTGGCTGTGTTGTCATGAACACAAGCTATTACTTTTGTAGCCACTTCAAACTCTGTGATTAACTGATTGATCGCTTCTGCTAAATTCACAGCTGTGTGTCTCTCGTGTAATTTTAGTGTCGCTAATACTTTTGACTCGAGTTCCTAGTTTTGTTAATGTAATGGCAGGTGATGCTTCTTGTGCCATGCTTGTCCATACATCGGTAGTGATGGACATTGAATTACACTCTTGACTTAAATCCTGTCTAAGCTTTTCCTTTGCATGTTCGTGATCCAGAGTTATGAATTTGGAGATTGTCTTTCGACAGGACATTTCATAGCCCGGAACAAGATTCGCAATCAGATTTTTAAACGCAGCTCCCTCTACTATACTAACAGGTCTGCTATCTTGTGTGACAACATCCACTATCAGGCCTGTTACTTCTTTTGCTCGAATGCTTTTTAGATCACCTTTCATTTCAAAATAAGCTGTCACTGAATGTGTTGATTCCTTTTGTTTTTCTACTTATGTTCCCGTTGTCGTATTTTGTCGGGTGCTGTCTTACTAAATGATCCCGCAGGTTGGTGGTATTGCCACAGAAGCTCATTAAAACAACACAAACAGCGCATTTTACCTTTCCATTTTGTTCTTTTGTAAAAAAAAAAAAATTCCAAACGTCTGACAGTATTATTTAAAAATAAAATTGACAATTTTACTAGCAAAATCTGATCCTGAAATACGGCCTACCTCTAGTCTCTTCTCTAGTTTTTTTTGTTTTTGTTTTTGTCAGGCTTATTACTCTGAAAACGTACCTGCTGCGTAGGGGGCAGGGAGTTTTTTAAAAAATTATTATTTAAAGGAACCAAAGGAAAGGCAAGGAATAAGAGTGTAGATTTAAATTTTGCCGGTCCTAATAAAAAAAAAAGCAGTCCTATTAATGAACTGATAGACGCTTTCCATAGGTTTACATATAATAGAAGTCAGGCTTATTGGTCTGTAGTTACCTGGTTTGGTTTTGTCTCCCTTTTTGTGGATCGGTATTACGTTTGCAATTCTCCAGTCTGTCGGTACAACCCCTGTGTCAAGACTGTTGCATGATCTTGGTTAGCGGTTTTAAAAACTTCTTTCATTTATTTGAGTACTATTGGGAGGATCTCATCCAGCCCAGGAGATTTGTTTATTTTAAGAGCTCCTAGTCCCTTTAACAATCGTTAATAAATTTGCTATTTTTTCTTTTCATCTATGATTTTGCCATTTGTATTTCTGAGACATTTTATAATATTAGAAAAATTTGCTGTAAAAAACACAACTCAATCTTTTTAGTCTCTAAAGGGGATGGCCTAGCCCCTGCTGGACAGGGGGGAGGAGCCAATGAGACCCGGTCAAGCCCACAAAGAGAGGGTGGGTGGAGTGTGGTGCAGGTCCTGGGTTCAAATCACAGGTGGGACACTGGCGGTGTTTACATGCAAGTTTTAATCGCGCTACTATAGTGCATTCATGACGTGTCACGCGCAAATGACGCATGATTGTGCCCGTTCCTAAAGTGCACGGCAAAAAAGTGTGTGAGTCAAGTGTCATTACACTTTGGTAAAGCACGGTAAAGTGCGCGCTAATTGGCCTAATCAGTCCCATAGCAACAAACTCCACAGTCATGCAAAATACTTGATAGACTTTTAGACTTTCATGAAATAACACCATACCTCCGCCACTTCCCCTATGTAAAAGAACGCTCTTCTCTGGGATACGGTCTTTCTGTCCTCTGTAGCGTAAGTAAGATTTTCCTTATCCCAGTCTTACTAATACAAATCAGTTAAATATACATCCATCCATTATTATCAATCCGCTTCTCCTGATGAAGATCGCGGCTAAATTATATATAAATTGCATATAGAGATGTTGATTTTATTCCATTATTTATTAATTTCAGTGTCAAAACTTGGCATTAATATACCACACCTCGTCACTAACAAGAAAAGTCAAAGTAATACAGTAAAATGTGCATGACCAGTCCTTATTCAATATTGCACTTGCCCTGGCTGGATTGTCAGTAGGGGACGTGGTTCCAATCTCCTGCCACCCCAAATTTCAAAACTGCTCAATTATCCCTTTCCCCAACAGGGGGCGTGTCACAAAGACGGCCAGAGTGGGTGGCGTCAGACCAGACAGGAATACACAGACAGAGACGGTGGTGATGATGAGCTGAGTGCAATGGCTGCACTCAGCGTTTATTAACAAAATAAAAAGGTTTAACAAACAGAACACAAAACAGGACACGGCACTTGAGCCAAAATAAACAGACAAACAAAACGAACTACACAGACAAACACGGTGAGCTTCTTTTACTATTATTATTTTTACAATACCCTCCGTCTCCTAACCCGTTCTCCACTCACCGAACACCAACCCCCAGTGAGTGAAAACATGCAGCTTTTATGCAGTTGTACCGAGATTCGATTGCTAGTCAATCATTCAATTGGAATCTCGGTACAACTGCACGTGAATTAAAGTGCAATTCCCCGTGCTCACATATTACTTTTTACTTGCACGTGATGTGATGTGCCATCCCCGTGCCTAACTACAAATATACAATTTACACACACGTGAAACACAGACCGCTTATATCCCGTGTACCAATGCCTATACACCAACATTAACATACGCACGCATACATACATACACAGAACACACAAATGCACACAGGGGCGGGGCACTGCCACAGGGCGCCACTCCACCACTGAGTCCAAGCCAACAGACTAATAACACCAAGCCTTCCCCAAAGTCAATTGAGTTTAGAAAGAATGTTTCAATCTGCAACCGAGCAGGGCCTCCAGTCTCGATCTAAAATAAGATATTGCACACGACACAGGTTTCCTAATAAAAATAAAGCAAAAGGTCAGTGCACTACAAGACATTTCAATTCAACTACTAATTTATACAACAAATTAAAATAGTATAATCAAACCAGAGAGATTACCATTAAGCAAATTACTAATTAAAATTAATCACAAACACATATCTATAACCATATATCAATACACATATCTAGATCTATGTATAAATACAGTATAATCTAGTAACAGATATAACCTAATAGCATATACAACCTAGCAGCTTTATGTAGTTTAGCAACAGATACAGTCTAGCAGCGTTATATAATTTTAGCAGCAGATACAATTTAGCAGCATTGTCTAGTGTAGCAGCCAAGTATAATCTACCAGCATTTGTAGCAGTAAAATACAGCCCTGCATCAGTTTAATTCTGGCTGTAATGTAAAGCAGGGAACAGGGAAAAGACTCCGCTGATAAGTTATAATAAAAAGTAACAATAACTCAATGAAAAGGTGTGTGACTACTGCAGTTCGAGCATAATGCACCACAACAAAACACTTAACTGGTGGATGACGACCCACAACTCCCAATCCAGCGTCTCGGGCAGCTCTCGCTCTCAAAGTGCTCGTGCTTTTCACTTCTCTCCAACCAACGCCGCTCAGCTGGTCGTCTTCAACTCCTCACGTCCCGATTTCTCTTTAGTCTCGTTCCCAATACACCAAGTGTCCCGTGCTGCTACCTGCAACACTCCGATCTCCTTGCTTTCTTTAGTCTTATATTTGTTTTGTTCTTTTCTCTATCCCCGCGTTCTGCTTTCTCCCTGTCTTATTTCTTCCTCTTTCTTTTCTTTCCACCTTGTTCTAACTTCGTTTATTCACTTTGTTTTCTGAACTCGTTTTTTGAACTCATTTTCTGAACTGCGTCTCTCTATATCCTCTTTTTTACTCCCTCTTTGTAGTGAACAGCTGATTAAATTATTGTCCACACCTGCGATCCAAACAGTGATTTCAAGCGGTAGACACCGGTGACGTTGCCATAGAAACAGGTAACACAGCGTGTGTACGAAAACGTAAAAAACAAAATAAATCAATACATCAATAACGTGCTTAAATTAAATCATTCCAACAACACAATGTGAAAAAAAGGAAAAATGAATAAAACATTCTAAAAATCACAACAATATAATTCAATAAATCACATACACTTTTGTCACCCGTGACACATGAGAACTACTAGATCGTTATGGCCAGCATTATTATCATAATAATAATAATAATAATAATAATAATAATAATAATAATAATAATAATAATAATACCAATAATGTAGCTTTTTTCCCCCTAGGATGTTTCAAGCTTCCACCCCTTCTGACAGCACGCAAAACCAGGACCTGGGGGTTATAGATGAACTGGATCGACCTCGCCAAATAAATGCCACCGTTTTCACCAGTATTACCGGTGCTCTGGTTGCACTTGATATAAATAGAACGCTCCTGCAAGTACGAGATAAATTCAGGGAATTGAAATATCTGTACCTGCAGGAGAGAAAACGCCTGCAGTCCTGCGGTCAAAGCTCGAGGTCCCAATTTCGGAAATGCACTGGTTAATGGGTGACCGGCCAGTGGCAGTGGCATCGGACCATTTGCTGGAGTCCTCAACATTCCAGACGTCCTGTGAAATACCAGCCCCATCAATACAATATGGTAATTGCGCCAGCCATCATTTACTTTTCTAAACTAAAATATGCTAGCTCGGTAAAGTTAGCTTGACGTTTGATATTCGTTTGATATTCGACTCAATCTAACCCGAAATGAATGAAAATGGCTGTATCTCGCCAACCACAGAAGCTAGAGTGCTCAAACCAACTTTAATTTAAAGGAGACCAATTGTGAATTGTGTCACAGTCTCTGTTTTACATGTGAGTCCTAAGACTAATTTATGGAAAATAATAACATACTGCACATACGCACACTTAGCCTCAGCCACGCGTAAAAGGGCTTTATCTCCTCAACCACAGTAGCTAGAGCGTCCAAACCAACTTTAATGTAAAGAAGACAAATTGTGACCTGTTGCACAAGCTCGCCTTGTGAAATCATGTGATACATGTGAATCAAACAAATACATTGTGAAAAACAATAACATACCGCATGTACGCACACAGCCTACCTGACACGCGTAAAATGGCTTTATCTCCGCAACCACAGCAGCTACAGCGCTCAAACCAACTTTAATTTAAAGGATGCCAAATGTGAATTATTTCACAGTCTGTGTTTTACCTGTGAAGCCTAAGAATAATTTGTGAATACAATAACATATCGCATAAACACACCACCGTCCCAGCGTCAATTAAAAGTGCTTGATATCCCCAACCACAGCAGCTAGCGTTTTCAAAACAACTTTAATTTAAAGAAGACAAGTTGTGAATTGTTTCACAGCTTCTGTTTTACATGTGAATCCTAATAATAATTTGTGAAAAAAAAAACAAATGATTGGGGATATCAAGTCATTTTACGCATGTCGGGCTAAGTGTGTGCGCATATGCGATATGTTTTATTTTTCACATATTATTCTTAGGATTCACATGTAAAACAAAAGCTTTGAAGCAATTCACAACTGTTCTTCTTTAAATTAATGTTGGTTTGAACGCTGTAGCTGCTGATCCAGGAGCATCGTCTGATCAACAGCACCAAGAGGTGGTTGCGTTGCACGCCGGATTTCTGCGCACAATACGATTCCTTTCCTGCAAACCCATTGCATGGGACTGAAGGAGTTCTTCCCATACAAGACTTAATCTAGCCAGTGTTTGTCTGCGTCTTCTCCATCCATCCATTTTTGTTGCAACTACGTTGTAAGTAGGCCTATGATTTTATATACCCTTATAACTAATTAACAAATACACACACATTAGGTATTTATTATATTAACAGCGTTTGTGTAAGTTTCCACATTTTCTGCATAATTAATTTTAATATTTCAACAAAGTACCTGTGTTTGAAACCAACACATCATGAGCTGTTTTTAATATATTTGTTCCACATTAACGCATATTTGTGATTATTGAACGCATAATACTTTTATTTAGCACATTAACAGTTACGCACTTGGCTAAGACTAATATATATGGGTGTGTGAAAGGACATCAGTAGCCTAAGAAGCATAAGAAAAGCAGTAATGGGAATTGGCGAGTGCTGTCGGTTTTTGTACACATGCTACGTCTACCATTTCTAGAACAACTAATTCTAAACAATAATAGTAATAACTATTAGTATTTTCTTCTTCTTGGCAGCATGAACCGTTTTAACTGCAAGCCTTTTGCATTCTAGACAGATGGGGGTAACCTTCTCTTCATCTCTGCTAGCGTGTAAAGCCTCATGTAAACCCCTACGCATTATTTGAACGATATCCTTTATCGCGCAGCATCTCTTTTCAGTGCGTTTGGTGATTTTTAAATAAACCCTCCTATTATTTTATTATTAATGAGGTTGTTTGCATTTGGACGACTAAATTCTCTCTCTAAAATAAACTCTCATGTAAACGTGGAAGCAGAACTGTCATGATCATAAAAGCGCGAGAGATCTGTTGTCACGCTTTTCAGTTTTTATTTGTAAACTGCCCCACTGAGTAAAAGACCAACTCCTCAAAATAAGCCTGGAAGTGGGTTTTTTAAATAAATAATTGACAGGTTTAGTGAAGCGTATTATACAACAAGGCAGGAGCCTATGTCAATTCCGTCAGACATCCCACCTATCAATCCACCAGAATACCAAATGGAGGACTGTGCACCTAAGTGGAAAGAAATAGAGCAAGCTGTGAAAAAAGCAAGGGCTTCATCATCTCCAGGGCCTAATGGAGTTCCGTACAGAGTGTACAAGAGTGCTTCAGGAGTTCTACGAATTCTGTGGAAATTGATGAAAGTGGCATGGGAAAAACAGGTTGTACCAAGAGCATGGCGCCGAGCAGGTGGAGTCTTTATACCTAAAGAAAAAGATTCTACAAGCATCAGTCAGTTTCGTCCCATTTCCCTATTAAACGTAGAAGGCAAGATTTTCTTCAGCATTATTGCTCAGAGATTGTCAGCTTACCTATTAAAGAACTGCTTCATTGACACTTCAATACAAAAAGCGGGCATTCCAGGTTTCCCAGGTTGCTTAGAACACATCAATGTGATCTGGCAACAAATTCAATCAGCTAAAAAGGAGAGGAAGGAGCTCCATGTGACATTCCTGGATTTGGCTAATGCATATGGTTCAGTGCCACATGAACTACTTTGGGCAGCATTTGATTTTTTCAGTGTACCGATGACAATAACAAATTTAGTGAAAGCCTATTTTGGAGATTTGCAATTCAGTTTTTCAACTTCAGAATTCAGCACTACATGGCAATGCCTAGAGGTTGGAATAATGGCAGGATGCACCATTTCTCCGCTGGCTTTTACCATGGCAATGGAAGTAATCATTAGGGCATCAAAATGGGTAGTAGGAGGAGAGCGCTTGGCTTCTGGAATGCGACTACCACCAATTCGAGCATACATGGATGACATGACAACCATGACTACAACAGTAGCCTGCACTAATCGATTATTGGGCAAATTAACCAATAACATTGAATGGGCACGAATGCAATTCAAGCCCACTAAATCAAGGAGCATCTCTATAATTAAAGGCAAAGTAGTAGATAAAACATTCTTCATTAATGGTGAGGCAATACCAACAGTGTCTGAGAAGCCAGTGAAGAGTCTTGGGAGATGGTACGACGGGGATCTAAAGGACACAGTTCGTGTGGGAGAAGTTAGACAACAAGCAGTGGAAGGGTTGAAGAGCATAGACAGCAGCGCTCTACCAGGTAAACTAAAACTCTGGTGCTTTCAGTTTGGTCTACTGCCGAGGTTGCTGTGGCCACTGACTGTGTACGAGGTTTCTTTGACAACAGTAGAGAAGCTGGAAGCTTTAATCAGTTCATACATCAGGAAATGGTTGGGAGTTCCACGCTGCCTCAGCAGAGTGGGACTTTATAGTAAAGGAATACTGCAGCTACCAGTCTCTGCTCTAACCGAGGAGTTTAAGTGCGCCAAGGTCAGATTGGAAATGACATTAGTAGAGTCACGCGATAAATGCGTAAGGGAGGCAGCACCTGTGTTGAAAACTGGAAGAATGTGGGCGGCAAAGAAAGCTGTGGAAGATGCAAAGGCTGCCCTTCGAATTGGTGATATCATGGGGCAAGTTCAGCATGGAAGAGGGGGTCTTGGTTTCAGTTCAACTCCTCCTACATGGCACAAGGCGCCCCCAGCTCAAAGAAGGAAGATGGTAGTCAACGAGGTGCAAAAGCAGGAGGAGAGGATGAGGTGTATAAAGGCCATTTCCCAGGCCAAACAGGGAGAATGGATGAGATGGGAGAGTGTGGAACAACGCAAGATTGGCTGGCAAGACCTATGGTCAATGGAACAGAGCAGGATCAGTTTCCTCATCAGGTCAACATATGATGTTCTCCCATCACCACAGAACCTAAACCTCTGGGTAGGAGAGGATCCCTCATGTCCTTTGTGTTCATCACCTGCAACATTAAGGCACATTTTGACAGGATGTAAGGTGGCTCTTAGCCAAGTACGGTTTACTTGGCGCCATGACCAGGTGCTGCGATGTTTGGCCTTAGCATTGGAAGACAAGCGTAACATGACCAATAAGTTGCCACCTGTTCCATCAAAACATTACACACAAAAGACAACATTCCTCCGCCCAGGAGAGCAACCACCAAGAAAAGGTGTTAAAACCAATCCTCGCCCAGGACAACTGGAAGCTGCTAGAGACTGGAAAATGCTGGCAGATGTTGGTCAACGGCTTATTTTTCCACCTGAGATTGCCACCACTAACCTTCGACCAGATATTGTCTTGTGGTCTGGATCAGCACGCCTTGTTCACCTGGTAGAGTTAACAGTGCCATGGGAGGATGCTGTAGATGAGGCGTATGAGAGGAAGAAACTGCGGTATGCTCAACTAGCCACTGAAGCGGAACAGCGAGGATGGAGAGTTCGGGTTTACCCAGTGGAAGTGGGTTGTCGAGGATTTGTGGCACACTCTACAACCCGGTTTCTCAGAGACGTCGGATTCAGTGGCCAAGAGTTGCGTCGCACAGTGAAGAACTTATCTGAAGCAGCAGAGAGGAGCAGCAACTGGCTGTGGTTGAGACGGAAAGATTCTGGCTGGGGACAGGTAAGTAAGCTGGGCTGAGTTGAGTGGGGGACGGAGGGGGGTGATGCTGGGACGCCAGAATCACCGTCGAGCCCTCTTGAGGTGTCGTGGGCTAGTCGACGAAACACTGAGGATGGAAGGTGCCCACTTGAAAACCCCAGAGATGTACCCTACTTAGCTCAATCCAGACGGTTGTCATGCTGATGCGCTGGGGAGGCCGCACTTTGGTTGATCCCCGGAGCCAGCATCGCAGCCGTTGTGTGTGCTGATGCGCCAGGGAGGCAAAATAAGCTGATCCCTGGAGCCAGCATTACACTTCAGCCATTAACACCAGTCAGAAGGATATCTACATCATCATATGGAAGGAAACGTAAATGGATGGAGACGCATATGGATCACATTAGTTTACTGTAAAGCTACGTCTTAGTTGGTGCTTATCTTGGCGAGAGCCGGGTTCAAATCAGCATGAAGTTTAACATCTACTCTCGTGTAATGGAAATCATAACAAAGTATATAACTATAAAAGTAATAATGTGAAAAATAATGCTTGTAATAATAAAATTAATTTTGTTTGTTTCTTATGTTCTTATGTTCTCCCTGGTGCATCAACACACACTACAGCCACGATGCCCTAAGGAACAACCAAATACAGTGGAGTGATTAAATCTAATCAAATAGGTCACAGAAGGCAATACATAACCATACAAGTGTCTGGCATACATACAGTCAGATTAAATCGACTACATAAGAACATAAGAAAGTTTACAAACGAGAGGAGGCCATTCGGTCCATCTTGCTTGTTTGGTTGTTAGTAGCTTATTGATCCCAGAATCTCATCAAGCAGCTTCTTGAAGGATCCCAGGGTGTCAGCTTCAACAACATTACTGGGGAGTTGGTTCCAGACCCTCACAATTCTCTGTGTAAAAAAGTGCCTCCTATCTTCTGTTCTGAATGCCCCCTTTATCTAATCTCCATTTGTGACCCCTGGTCCTTGTTTATTTTTTCAGGTGAAAAAAGTCCCCTGGGGCTGCAATTGCATTTAAAGTAGGGCTGGGACGATAGTGTTTTTTTTTTTTTTTTTTTTTTACTATCGATGCATCGTTTTCATAAAGACCGATGCATCGTTTTTTCATAACTCAAAAGAAACGTGTAAATAATATCTACATATATTTTCATTAAATCTAATCACGAAAAGTAAACATTTCTCCAGTTAAACTTAAAACTACACATTTATAATTATTTATGTCTAGTCACACTGTCGGTGAGGTTCCCCACAAAATGTTAATAAAACATTAAAAATATTACTGTCTTACCTTAAGATGTCTTGACAGCAACTGGATGGGGGGGGGGGGAGGGGGGGGGGGGGGGGGGGGACTCCGATGGGGAACACAAGAATAACTATTTAAAGTAACAAAGTCTGTGCCCTCTCCAGAGCTTATTTTCTGTTTTTATTCAGAAATATACAGCATCCACATTCCCCGGTTTCAAAGAAGAACGGAGTTTGCTCACAAGCATCCCTGCTTTGCTGAACTCTCGCTCGCTCGGGATTGATGTTGCAGGGATACTTAACATGCTCTTTGCCAAGGCTGCTAGGTTGGGAAAGCGCGTCTGGTTATTTTTGCACCAAATCAGGGGATCTTCACTGATATTTAATGGCGTTTCAGAAGCATAAATCGTCATCTCTTGTTGGATTAAGGTTTCCTTGGAAGTAGTGTGTGTTTATTGCCGTCCACGAAGTAACAATTCCATTGCTTGTTCGGTCTTCATTTTCTTTTTAACAGGTAAGTCCTCTGTGCTGCACTCACTTGTACAGGCACGATTTCTGTCATTTTCGAGGTTGTCCTCCACCACTAGTTTGGAAGACTGTGCTTCAGACACGCAGGCTTTGGCTTGTTCGGATAGGAAATCCAGATGGTGAAATCGTGGGGTCAAGAAATGACTCAAAAAGCAGTGGCATAACTTCATTAGTTGGGTCATTCAGCTGATGTAAACAAAATCGCTGAGACAAATTACGCACTAGCTTATCTCTCAAACTCTGTGTAACTGGAGTTGGCAAATCAGTTTAACTTGAAGAAGATGGTGTCTCCTCTTCATCAGGAACTTCGGTCAGTCTGTGTTTTATCCCTGTTGCAAGTGGGTACAAAGAACTAGCCGTCATGTTTTTCTCTGCACTCAAAAGTACTGTAGCCAGTTTGAATGGCTGTAGTAGAGGTAGTATCTCAGCCATTAGCTTCCACTGCTCAGTCGTGAGATCTAAAGTAGCTGCGTCAGACTTTTTGGACAAAACAGCAAGAACTGGCCATTTTAATTCAAGAAGGCGTTCAAACATATAATAAACCGTGTTCCACTTTGTTTGTACGTCCTGTATTAACTTGAGTGGTGCTTTTTATGTGTTCAGCATTTCTGTTTGTTTCCTATTTCAAGTGCTTGTTCCTGTCTCACTCTTTTTAAAATGTGCAACCAGTCTCCTTGCTGCTGTCACTAACGTATGGACTTGTCGTACATCCTCCAAGCTTTTTCTGAATGCAGAGATTTATATTGTGCCCTGCACAGCTCACACTTGCCACGCTACCAAAAAGTAACACAGCACGCTCGCGTGCAGAAAGCAAAGACATTGCTCTGCACGCGCTGGCTGTGTTGTCATGAACACAAGCTATTACTTTTGTAGCCACTTCAAACTCTGTGATTAACTGATTGATCGCTTTTGCTAAATTCACAGCTGTGTGTCTCTCGTGTAATTTTCGTGTCGCTAATACTTTTGACTCGAGTTCCTAGTTTTGTTAATGTAATGGCAGGTGATGCTTCTTGTGCCATGCTTGTCCATACATCGGTAGTGATGGACATTGAATTACACTCCTGACTAAATCCTGTCTAAGCTTTTCCTTTGCATGTTCGTGATCCAGAGTTATGAATTTGGAGATTGTCTTTCGACAGGACATTTCATAGCCCGGAGCAAGATTCGCAATCAGATTTTTAAACGCAGCTCCCTCTACTATACTAACAGGTCTGATATCTTGTGTGACAACATCCACTATCAGGCCTGTTACTTCTTTTGCTCGAATGCTTTTTAGATCACCTTTATTTTCAAAATAAGCTGTCACTGAATGTGTTGCGTCCTTTTGTTTTTTTTACTTATGTTCCCGTTGTCGTATTTTGTCGGGTGCTGTCTTACTAAATGATCCCGAAGGTTGGTGGTTTTGCCACAGAAGCTCATTAAAACAACACAAACAGCGTATTTTACCTTTCCATTTTGTTCTTTTGTAAAAAAAATAATAATAATAATAATTCCAAACGTCTGACGGTAATATTTAAAAATAAAATTGACAATTTTACTAGCAAAATCTGATCCTGAAATACGGCCTACCTCTAGTCTCTTCTCTAGTTTTTTTTTTTTGTTTTTGTCACGCTTATTACTCTGAAAACGTACCTGCTGCGTAGGGGGCATGGAGTTTTTTTAAAAAAAATTATTATTTAAAGGAACCAAAGGAAAGGCAAGGAATAAGAGTGTAGATTTAAATTTTGCCGGTCCTAATAAAAAAAAACAGTCCTATTAATGAACTGATAGACGCTTTCCATAGGTTTTCATATAATAGAAGTCAGGCTTATTGGTCTGCAGTTACCTGGTTTGGTTTTGTCTCCCTTTTTGTGGATCGGTATTACGTTTGCAATTCTCCAGTCTGTCGGTACAACCCCTGTGTCAAGACTGTTGCATGATCTTGGTTAGCGGTTTATTAAAAACTTATTTCATTTATTTGAGTACTATTGGGAGGATCTCATCCAGCCCAGGAGATTTGTTTATTTTAAGAGCTCCTAGTCCCTTTAACAATCGTTAATAAATTTGCTATTTTTTCTTTTCATCTATGATTTTGCCATTTGTATTTCTGAGACATTTTATAATATTAGAAAAACTTGCTGTAAAAAACACAACTCAATCTTTTTAGTCTCTAAAGGGGATGGCCTAGCCCCTGCTGGACAGGGGGGAGGAGCCAATGAGACCCGGTCAAGCCCACAAAGAGAGGGTGGGTGGAGTGTGGTGCAGGTCCTGGGTTCAAATCCCAGGTGGGGCACTGGCGGTGTTTACATGCAAGTTTTAATCGCGCTACTATAGTGCATTCATGACGTGTCACGCGCAAATGACGCATGATTGTGCCCGTTCCTAAAGTGCACGGCAAAAAAGTGTGTGACTCAAGTGTCATTACACTTTGGTAAAGCACGGTAAAGTGCGCGCTAATTGGCCTAATTAGTCCCATAGCAACAAACTCCACAGTCATGCAAAATACTTGATAGACTTTTAGACTTTCATGAAATAACACGATACCTCCGCCACTTCCCCTACACTGTAAATAAATGCTGTATTTTTAGGTGGGATTAACCTTATTTTTTACATACATTTTTCAGTTTTTTTTAATTAAATGCAAAACATTTCAATATTACTGCAAAATACTTTTTTAAAAAATATGTACTATTAATTTTACGGAAATATACACTGAAAAACATGTACGTATGTAATTTGCTTACAAAATGATAAATTCCGTTAAATTAAAGAAGATAACTTTTAAAAAACCGCACAAGCTGTATTTATAACGACACAAACTTTAATGTTAATGTATGTAACTGTTATTTAAAAAACTGTAAATTACTGCTAAATTAATTATTTAACAGGCTTATCTGAGTTGAATTAAATAATGAAAAAAGCTAAAAGTGTTTACTTTTCAATGTCGTTCAGATTTGTTAAAATGAGTTGTGCTTTAGTTTTCTTCCTAAAATAATAGGTCTACTTAATTTCAATGACTGGAAATAAACAAGAAAAGCTGCACATTTTAAACTCAATTCCCGGAGGTCCGTGTGTAGCCTACGCTTTTCGTTCCACCCAAGTCCTCAATGACTTAATTTGATTAATTATTCAATTAGCTAGATACATTTAACACCTATCCAGGCCCCAAACTAGTATATGAGGATCGGCAACTGTACCTTGAATCAAATCGAATGAATAATAAGTCAATTAAGTAATTAAGGATTGAGGACTTGTGTGAAATGAAAACTGAGTTTGACACTCCTCTTTTAAACCCTTCGATTTAAAAAGCGCTGCATTGATAACAAGCCAGCACTGCTGCACAGCCTCACTGACAAAGCCGACGAGCTGACGAAGCTCTGTTCACCACCACCCTGTTATCAGTAAACTTTCTTTTTTTTTTTTTAAATGTCATATTGATGATTAATTCATTCATTTCTAATATTAATTAATTAATTATATATATATATATATATATATATATATATATATATATATATATATATATATATATATATATATATATATAGTTGTATTAGTTGAACACTTATAAGAGAAGGAAATATTTCAAACTGTATCCCTCTACAAAGCGGAGCATGTGCTCCCTTTGCCAGACTACTAAGTACAGGCCTAAGCAATTTTATTTGTTGCATCAGATCTACATTAATGTAAGTGTGAAAGACTGACTAACAAGCGGCATGTGTGGAAGTAAGACTTAACTGCACATTTTTATTTTTCTTGTGTACAAAATTTTAATGTACGAATACTGTCAGCCCAGGAATATTTGCTAGCCTTTTATTACACGAATTTGACATCTGAAACAATAATACTATTGTAAATGCTTTCAGGATAACAGGTCGTCTTGTGTAATTCACCAGATATTATGGCCACGATATTTCTGGACTTACAGTATTTAAATTTTACCCAATGAAGAAAAAAATACTACTGTGTAGGGCATGTTAAAAATTCTTGCATATTAAAAAAAAAAAAAAAAAAAAAAAATCCTAATTTTAGGGAAATTATTTTTAGAATTTAAAGTGGTCAAACTTAGGTAAGTATATTGCCATGTCGTTGTAATGTGGGTGAACAATACATAGTAAATATGAACATATTTTAAAGTACAACTATTATTACTCTACAGAATGTTCTTGGGGATTCACAGCAGCGTTGGAGGTGTAGTACTTTGATAATCTTGTTCAGACAACGCCATTTTCTCTCGCGGCATGTGCTCCATTTTGTGGGCATATTAGGAATTCTTAAACTCTTATGGAGGTAATTATGTGAACATTTAAAGAGTCCACGCCTATATAAGTGTGTGTGTGCATATATATATATATATATATATATATATATATATATATATATAGATAGAAAGAGATCTCTCTCCATTTGGTTGTATTGTTTTATGAACGATTACATAGTTAGGCACCCACTAAATGTTTGGATGTACATACATTGCTTATTGCTAATTTAATTAATAAAAAGCCGGTTAAAATTAACTAATTGTGTATTACGGACAAACTTAACCAATTACAAAACCTCTAAGATAATTTTGTAAGTTTAAAAAAATCTGGAATGTGTGTGGGGGGGTGGAAAACAAAAAACAAAAAAAAATGAAATAATAACTTAATGTTTTTTCTGTAATTCTGAAGGTGAAACCACGATTTCCAGCAGTCCGTGCTCATCCAGAACAGAGACCTCAACAGTCTCCAGCCCAGGGTGCTCTTTTACACAGAGTTGTATCGAGTTGGATGAATCACTTTCACCTTTGGAAGCTGACTGGTTCCTTCGGTTTGAGATACCATGGGAAAAACTCCCTACTGACCTCCTTTACAAGTTAGAAAGGCAAGAAAGGCCATCGCCAAAGCAACGCAAAGAAATGATACGACTCATTATTAATGAAGTCACGGGTCTGCAAGAGGCCTTCAAAAGAAACATCTTGCAGATATAGCAAGAAGAATTGTGGCAAAATATCCTAAATCTTTGCAGGATGTTATCGAAGGCCACATAGTTGGCAGTGGATATGATTCCTTGGTAAAACAGCTGCAGAGCAGAGCAGATAATGTGAAGAGTACACAGTTTTCTACCCCCAAAAGACAGTTTCAACACAGTAGTGGGAGCGACACGGAAGAAGTTCCTGCAAAGGAACGAGCTTTATCTCAAGACACTTACGGTTGCATAAACTGGGATCCCGAGCACCTGCCAATCACAGAGACACTTGCAAGTCAAAAACAGCAACAAGAAGAAATGAAAACCATGTTCAGAGAAAGAAACTGGGATACACAGATCATCACCAAAAAAATGATGGCAACGTACTACACTCAGAGAAAAGACATCATACGAGGTATGGAAACTGAAAAAATAAGGAGGGAGTGGCCATTTCTGTTTGAAATGCCAGGATTACAAGCACACTTCAGGGCACTTACAGGTGTACAATTAGAAGGGAAATTTTTTGAGACCGTAAAAAACAAATCACACAGAATTCTGGCCTACATGGACACTCTCAACAATGAGAAACAAAGAAAAACTGCAAGAGTTTTGGCACAGATCGAAGTTGCAAAGGACGACACAAAGTCTAAATTACCGGAGATGCCTGGGTTGGTTTTGCTGCTGCTTGCTTACTTTGGTGAAGACGACAAGCAAATGTTTTTCCAGGTGGATGACACTTGCTTACCTTCTGAAGCTTGAGCATCCATTACTGCTTGAACATCCATTACCCATCAGAGTTGGGAGCAACACTTGAATTCCTTCAAAGGTACAGTATATAACACATGGATATGTACCTTGTTTTCGCTTTAACCTGTTTATAGTGGAGCGATTTAAACTTCTCAAACATTTGTGACACCAGTAATGATCAGTCTAATACAATGGTAATTTTCATATTTTGTATTTGAATGTTAAATTACCCACAGTTGACACTTCAAAGAGCATTTTAAGCATGTTTCACTGGGCGTGAGCTGGGGGGGGAAAGGATAAGGCAGAAGAAGTAGCAAGGAGCAGTTAGTAGGACAGAATGTGGTCACCGACTGGGGCCGACGCTGCCGACATCCCGGGGGCGGAGGACCCGGCAACCGGAAACAGGATAGAAAAGAGGTCACCGACTGGGGCCGACGCTGCCGACATCCCAGGGGCGGAGGACCCGGCAACCTGAAAACACATATGAGGGTTATGACTTGAAAAGCCGCCCCTCGGGAGGAGATGAGAGAGGTACCCAGCATCTGATGCTTCTGTAAGGGGCGCTCGTAAAACCCCTGATTGGCCGAGACATCACGCTGCCTGGGACCTGAAAATAAGGACAAAGCATTGAGGTTAGTATAGGACTCGGCACGAGTGACCACGTCCTGAAGAGGGGCAGAATAGAAGAGAGCCTCGAGTGAGATGAACGCAGGAGCTGCGACAGAACAGAGTTTGGCCGGGGGTCCGCTCTGACTCACGCGGTGAGAACCCCTGAAGGTAAGGGAGGCGGCTGCCTAGCCCTGAGGTCGGGGAAGTGAGCCTCACTTGCCCCCCAGAGATGACCGATGCGAAGGCATGTAGAAGGCGGAGGAGGGGAGGAGGAGGAAAAAACGAAACACTAGACAGAAAAGGTGCAGGTGATCAGGTCTTAAATAGTAAATCGAAACTAATTAACTGGAGATTAGAAAATTGAAAGATTAGAGATTAGCCGCCCCCCCAGCTCCACGCCCCCCGAACCTCGCAAGCTAACATTTCACTGGGCGTGAGCTGGGGGGGGAAAGGATAAGGCAGAAGAAGTAGCAAGGAGCAGTTAGTAGGACAGAATGTGGTCACCGACTGGGGCCGACGCTGCCGACATCCCAGGGGCGGAGGACCCGGCAACCGGAAACAGGATAGAAAAGAGGTCACCGACTGGGGCCGACGCTGCCGACATCCCAGGGGCGGAGGACCCGGCAACCGGAAACAGGATAGAAAAGAGGTCACCGACTGGGGCCGACGCTGCCGACATCCCAGGGGCGGAGGACCCGGCAACCTGAAAACACATATGAGGGTTATGACTTGAAAAGCCGCCCATCGGGAGGAGATGAGAGAGGTACCCAGCATCTGAGTCTTCTGTAAGGGGCGCTCGTAAAACCAGATTGGCCGAGACATCATGCTGCCTGGGACCTGAAAATAAGGACAAAGCATTGAGGTTAGTATAGGACTCGGCACGAGTGACCACGTCCTGAAGAGGGGCAGAATAGAAGAGAGCCTCGAGTGAGATGAACGCAGGAGCTGCGACAGAACAGAGTTTGGCCGGGGGTCCGCTCTGACTCACGCGGTGAGAACCCCTGAAGGTAAGGGAGGCGGCTGCCTAGCCCTGAGGTCGGGGAAGTGAGCCTCACTTGCCCCCCAAAGGATGGACCCCCGGCACCTCACGAAAACTCCCACACCGTGAAACAAACAAGACAGCACATGCCAACGCATAAAACATACACAAAAGACCAGAATGACGAACAGGACGAACAGAGGGAGATTAGTAAATTTGTTAGTAGGATGAGACTATGTGTATACCTGCCGCTCAGTGGAGAGGAAAAAACCCCTCGAGGCAGATTAGGGGAAAACCTCTGGTGGCCCCGGCGAACAGGTAGCCCCCACTCCGGGCATGCTAGCGATTTTAAAATGGGCTGCAACTATATCGGAGGAGCTGAATGAACGTAATAAGGCCCGCTCTGGTGGCGAGGTAGGTTGGAATCCAGTGACGAGTGATCCTAGGAGCGAGAGAAATCAATGAGGGGGTGGAGTAGAGGAGGGAGGCTTGCTCTGGAGGGTGGAAGGTGGGTTGAGAACCAGCAATGAGTGATGATAGGAGCGAGAGGAATCAATGAACTGAGGGTCCTGGGGAGGGGGGGGTTCTTGCTGGGGAGATACCTTGCTGATGAAAGGGGCAGATAGGGGACTCTTCTTGACTGCTGAATGGACTAACCACGTTGAAATTGATCCCTCTTGGAGGTACGACCGAATGGTGAAGTAAATTAGAAGCAGAAGAAACTGCGAGTTCTAAACGTAATAATCTACTGCGGAAGAGGACCAGCGGCCCATGGTCTTGATCAGACTGTGGTTGATGCTGGCTCTTGCAGCGGAGGTAGCTGCACCTATACGAAATGAATGGGGAGAATACAGCTGAGGAGGGAGGCCTGCTCTAGAAAGGAGGGTGGAGAGGTTGGCTGATTAGGAGATCTTCGTCGCTGCAGGGAAGCTTGAAGCTGAAGGAACTGTGAAGTCTGAGCTTCTGAGGAAGCCGAAGAAGGCCCGAGAAGCAGAGAGATACCTTGACATTGAAAATAAGGGTCAGATAGGGGAATCTGCTTGACAGCTGAATTAACTGACCGTGCTGAAATGGATCCGTCTGGAGGTACACAACTGAATGATGGAGTAAATTAGAACTGTGAATTCTGAGCTCCTAAGGAGACCGAAGAGGGCTCAGATGCAGATGATCTCCATAGGTAGATCCTTGTATGGGGAGAAGTGGCGTTTCAGAAGAGTAGAATGAGCAAACTGAGAATGGTCATTGATGCGGACAGCGGGAAGGTGAGGCAGAAGGGAAGGCTCTTAAGAATCAGCTGTTAGGCAGATGGTCTCCATGAGGAGATCTTCGTAAGGGGACAAGCAAACTTTCCAAAGAGTAGAGATGAGTGAATGGAGAATGTCTGTTGATATGGGCAGGCGGGAAGGTGCAGCGGGGGGGGACTTTGAAGATTCCGCAAAGAGTCAGACAAACTACTGGTATGGAGAGAATGGTGGGAAGAAAAATCCCTGGCTGGACGATGAAAGCCATGATCTGGTTTGATTTGAAGGAATAGGATGAATCCGATTCTGGCACAGAACGTTCAAAACACTGACCAAGCTGTACAATATGAAGCTGTCGAAGGAGGGAGAGAGCTGCAGATATGAAATGCTGAGCAGACTGAAGGAGGTTACTGAGAGTAAGATTCAGTCAGATGACGGCTGGTGAAGCGGGGGGGGGGGGGGGGGGGGTGGTCACACAGCAGACGGGACCAGTCGACGGAACTTGAATACTAAAAGTGGAGGCCGAAGGGGAGCTGTAACTGACAGTTGAGGTAGCAGCTGGAACTGAACGAATGTGTGTAAATCGACTGCTGGGGAAGCTCAGCGCGCTTTGTGCTACATTTTCTGAGAAAGACAAGCACCTCGTATTTTTGATTAGATGGGGATTAGCATTAGCCTTGACTGCGGAATGCTTCCTGATCTGCGTATTGGAGGAAAGTGGAAGCGTTGGAAGATCTGGAGTAGTGCAGGTACAGATTTATACTGAACTAAAGCAACTTGCATGCTATAATAGTGAGTAGATCTGAAGAGGGAGCAGAGATCTGCTGCAGTGAGGAGCATTTAACAGTAGAGGACGGGATCTGCTAAACGGTGCAGAGATCTGAGGAAGTAAACAAAGAAGTGCTGTCAATAATGAGCGGTGGTCTGCTGTAGAAAGAGAGAGAGAGATCTGCTGAAGCAGTGATCTGTTATTGTGAATGGTGGACTGCCATTGGTAGAGCATGGTGGTATGCTGCAGAACGCAGATATCTGCTGAAGCAGGGATCTGTAATAGTGAATGGTGGATTGCCATCGGTAGTGTGATAATCTGCTGTAGAGCACAGACATCTGCTGAATGTGGTGGATATTGGACTGTAAATTAAAGTGATTTAGATGAAGCCAGAGATGGAGAATACATAGAGCTGAGGCCGCTGTAGAACCCAAGAGGAGGAAGAATCCGCTGCTCTGAGGCTGTTGAAAAATCTATTGATTTGGTCGGGAGCAGTCCGCCTCAAAGGGGCGGGGGGAGGAGGGGGGGGTAAGAGTTGAAATTGAAGAATGTCATTTGATATAGATAGACGGGATGAGAACTCCCGAGAATCCATCCGAGTGAGAACTGCGTGAATAGATAGAAAAGCTGTAGTGTCCGAGCTTTGCAGCGAAACCAAAATGGTTTAATGTATAGAGAGAGAGCTTGTGGTATTATACTGCCATCCAGAGGTTATGATTGGAATTACATCATTGACTTGAGTGAATCAGGGTAGAATCTATGAAGTTATTACGATTAAAATCATTGTCTATGTAGAACAACATTTGCTTATTCCTTTAGATTTGAATAATAAATATTCTAGACATGTTTAGGACAGATAGTCATGAATATAAATAAGTTAACACAGTATTTAGATGTCATGGTTCGGCGCGTTGAATTCGTCTCCGCCAGTTGTGAAAGCGCAGTAACAGGAAGCCGGAAGAATGCAGTGCTGAGGCGCAGAGCACGCAGAGCCTGCTGAAGCTGCCTGGTCACCATGACGACTTACCACTCCCCGCAGTCACTCAATAAGGGCGTTGCCGTGGTAACCATAGTCTGTGAGGCGCCGGTGGAAAAGTTACAGAACAATAGTGTCGTTGGAGAATGTTGTGACTAGTCAAGTCACGAGCCGCCATTGGTTAAAAATGGAGTTTAGAATGGGCTGGATACGTCTTTAAAAGGTTGAACGTAGCTGATGGAGGTCCAGGGCAGGATCTTCTGATGAAACGGTAATTGTGCTGGCTCTGTGGGAGCGGGGGGAGGGGCGTCTGATTGCAGGCGAGGAGTAAAGAAAGATTCCGCCGACAAAACTTCGTAGTAGAATTAAATAGAGCTAAGGTAAGGCAATCGCAGACAACAGGAATGTCGATGTCATGTCGAAGGAGCTTGAAAGTTTAACGGAGGACCAGACTTTCTGATAAGGTTGCAGACAAGTTGAGTAATGAAGCTGCGCTTTGGACGGCTATGATGCCGAGGTGGAGACTGAATGGAACAGGAAAGAGTAACGTTGGAGCTCTGGAGCCGAAAAGAGAAGCTGAATGAAAAGAAAGATCACCTGAGCAGGTAAGAAAATGATTGATAATATCTTGGCAGCGATGTGCAGAGAAACGACCTGCGTGAGCGAGGCAACGAAGTTTAGATATTAGCGATGAAGCACGAAACGACGGCGTCTAAGCGTTTGCTACAAAAAAGGAAACACTAGACAGAAAAGGTGCAGGTGATCAGGGCTTAAATAGTAAATAGAAACTAATTAACTGGAGATTAGAAAATTGAAACATTAGAGATTAGCCGCCCCCCCAGCTCCACGCCCCCCGAACCTCGCTAGCTAACATGTAAAATAAAAAAAAATATATAGATTAAGCTATTCATTGTAAATACTATGCCCATGTTTTATCTTTTGTTATGGGTGTTTTAAAAGATAATGAATGTTCCCATATGTTGCTTCAACTGTTTAAGGTGTTAATTGTGTGGTGTGTGTGTGTTTTATTATTATTTATTTTTTTTACATCTCAACCACTTTACACTTTTGAATTGCAGCGTTCTCTTGTTCTGTTTCCAAGATGTCTTTGCATGGACTTGCATGTATTTCAGAACTACATTTCCACATCATCCTCCCAATCACTGGTAAATCCATCTCATTCACATTTTTTCTGAAATACATGCAAGGCCATACAAAGCCATCTTGGAAACGGAACAAGAGAACGCTGCAATTTAGAAGTGTAAAAAGGTGTTTGAGATGTTAACATAATACACACACCTTACCTAAACAGCTGTAGCAACACATGGGAACATGTAACACACACACACACACACAAATAAAATACCCTTTGTTACCCTTTAAGAATATATGAAATATTTGCATTTTTTTCCTTTCTGATAGATGCATCTTCAAAATAAATCCAGACAAAGGGACGAAGGTCGAACGGAAGCCACATAAGAGGCAATATGCTGTGAATCCAAGAGTTCTTTCCCTCATTTCTGCAATTGCTGATTTTGAATGGAGAGAATAAAATGCAATTGTTATGTCAAAAGTAAGTAATCTTGCAGTAAGCTGTAATGCTAGGTATGTCTTATTTATAGATCATATAAGCACTCTGAAATATGGGCTCCTGAGTGGCATATCTGGTAAAGGCCTCAACCTTGAGTGCAGGATAGGAGAGAGCGAGGTGGTCTCCTGTGCCATTGTCCAACATGGCAGAGAGTTTGCAGTGGGGGTGGCACACAATTGGCAGAGCATCACTGGGGTAGGGAGGGTTTGAATCAACTAGGGATCCCTCAATTCACAGAGCTCGAGCAACTCCTGTAGGTTCAGGGTGTTAGCAGTTTCCAGCTACATTGAATCCTTCGATCAAAGTGTTAGTTGGGCTGTGGCAGCTCTGGGCTTGCGGTGCGAAAAATAGGTATGGCTTTGACGTATGTACCGGTAGGACACATGCTTTGTCTCATCCCTCATGAGTGGCACGGAGTAGTTGAATTGGTAATTCCAAATTAGGGTGAAAAGAGGTAGAACAAAAATTGCCGGTTATTTAGAAAATATATAAATATATATACATTTTTTTTTTTTTTTTTTTTTTTTAAGCTAAGCCTGTTTAATTTTTTTTTCTCTTTTATACAGGTTTTCAGTCACCAGCATGTCAACTGCAGCACAAAGCTGCTTCTCCACATTTGACTCCTAGGCCGGGACCTGATCAAAACTTTGACGACCCACCAATCACACTTTACAAAACGGAATGTTATCGCTTTTTGGTTTTATGAGTAGGAGAAATTGGATATTTACAAAAACAACAAAAAGCGATAACATTCTGTTTTGTAAAGTGTGATTGGCGGGTCGTAACAGGTTTTTTTTTTTTTTTGATCAGGTCCCAGCCCTAGCCTGCTCAATCAAAAAACAGCAGTTTGAACACTATTTAAAAACAAAAACATCTGTTGTGCTACTGACTCCACTATTACGGCTGTGAAAGAACCATGGACTTGTTTGTGAGAACTGTCCGAGTCCAACAAGGCCTGGATCAACATTATTGCGGAAAACACTTGGTATCTGTTAATAGTTGATTTGTCTGTAGAAATATGCTAAGAGAAAGTGAGGGCACAGTTCGGTAGCCAGTTTTAGTATATTTAATATGGTTTTATTGTTTTACTGTGTACTAGGCTTACCATTGTTGGTATCCTAGCAGCTGGTATGTTAACATTTAAAATAATAACTCAGCTTGAGGAGTGATTGAGCATTTTTTGTTAATTTCTGCATTTTTGAAAAGGTTGTATAGGGGCTCCATGACACAGAAGCTATCATGCCTAATGAATATGTATATTTTGTATTTGCTCAGTAAAATGCTCAATGAAAAGTTGTAATAAAATTCTGAAAGCTTAAGGGATACTTGTTAATGTTTTTCATTATTTATTTTCTGCTGTTTAACACTTCGTGTAAATTACTAATAATTAAGCACATAGTTGAGCTTTTACAAATCGTACAGACACTATAACCTGAAAATGAATGTATTCCATAGTAAAATGACTAAACTTAACATTAATTATAACATATACAAACCATCATTCCACAGTAGAAAACTGCTAATTTAAAGTGTATAACCTATTTATTAATGAAGATTGAAGTAAAATGGAAGGGAAAAAACATTTATTTTACAGGAATTTCTCAATTAATTAACAATATAAGTATGTAAAACTAGGGTGAGGTAATGTTATATTAATGTTTTTTAAAGCAAATTTTATGAAGTTTTGCAGTAGAATCACGGAGAATTATATTTATTACATTTTTTACAGTACATTTACGGTTGTAAACTGTAGTGTTTCAATGAAAATAACCATTTATTTTACAAATTAAACCGTAATTCAATTTACGGTTCGGATTATTATTTTACAGTTATTCACCGTGCAGCTCGGCTGCCAGACAATTACCGTAAAATTACGGGGTTTTTTTACAGTGTATGTAATCGTTCATAAAACAATACAACCAAATGGAGAGAGATCTCTTTCTATCTATGCATCTATATATCTATATCTATATATATATATATATATATATATATATATATATATATATATATATATATATATATGCACACACACACACTTATATAGGCGTGGACTCTTTAAATGTTCAAATAATTACCTCCATAAGAGTTTAAGAATTCCTAATATGCCCACAAAATGGAGCACATGCCGCGAGAGAAAATGGCGTCTGAACAAGATTATCAAAGTACTACACCTCCAACGCTGCTGTGAATCCCCAAGAACATTCTGTAGAGTAATAATAGTTGTACTTTAAAATATGTTCATATTTACTATGTATTGTTCACCCACATTACAACGACATGGCAATATACTTACCTAAGTTTGACCACTTTAAATTCTAAAAATAATTTCTCTAAAATTAGGATTTTTTTTTTAATATGCAAGAATTTTTAACATGCCCTACACAGTAGTATTTTTTCTTCATTGGGTAAAATTTAAATACTGTAAGTCCAGAAATATCGTGGACAAAATATCTGGTGAATTACACAAGACGACCTGTTATCTTGAAAGCATTTACAATAGTATTATTCGCGCCAAAAATGTTTCATATGTCAAATTCGTGTAATAAAAGGCTAGCAAATATTCCTGGGCTGACAGTATTCGTACATTAAAATTTTGTACACAAGAAAAATAAAAATGTGCAGTTAAGTCTTACTTCCACACATGCCGCTTGTTAGTCAGTCTTTCACACTTACATTAATGTAGATCTGATGCAACAAATAAAATTGCTTAGGCCTGTACTTAGTAGTCTGGCAAAGGGAGCACATGCTCCGCTTTGTAGAGGGATACAGTTTGAAATATTTCCTTCTCTTATAAGTGTTCAACTAATACAACTATATATATATATATATATATATATATTTATATATATATATATATATATATATATATATATAATTAATTAATATTAGAAATGAATGAATTAATCATCAATATGACCTTTAAAAAAAAAAAAAAGAAAGTTTACTGATAACAGGGTGGTGGTGAACAGAGCTTCGTCAGCTCGTCGGCTTTGTCAGTGAGGCTGTGCAGCAGTGCTGGCTTGTTATCAATGCAGCGCTTTTTAAATCGATATAAAGTGACCACAAACCATATTTGAGAGAAGGGTTTAAAAGAGGAGTGTCAAACTCAGTTTTCATTTCACACAAGTCCTCAATCCTTAATTACTTAATTGACTTATTATTCATTCGATTTAACATATATATATATATATATATATATATATATATATATATATATATATATATATATATATATATATATATATATTGTTTTTAAATTGCGAGGTATTTTAAATTGATGGTTGAAATGTGCATTTGATTCAAGGTACAGTTGCCGATCCTCACATACTAGTTTGGGGCCTGGATAGGTGTTAAATGTATCTAGCTAATTGAATAATTAATCAAATTAAGTCATTGAGGACTTGGGTGGAACGAAAAGCGTAGGCTACACACGGCCCTCCGGGAATTGAGTTTGAAATGTGCAGCTTTTCTTGTTTATTTCCAGTCATTGAAATTAAGTAGACCTATTATTTTAGGAAGAAAACTAAAGCACAACTCATTTTAACAAATCTGAACGACATTAAAAAGTAAACACTTTTAGCTTTTTTCATTATTTAATTCAACTCAGATAAGCCTGTTAAATAATTAATTTAGAAGTAATTTACAGTTTTTTAAATAACAGTTACATACATTAACATTAAAGTTTGTGTCGTTATAAATACAGCTTGTGCGGTTTTTTAAAAGTTATCTTCTTTAATTTAACGGAATTCATCATTTTGTAAGCAAATTACATACGTACATGTTTTCCAGTGTATATTTCCGTAAAATTAATAGTACATATTTTTAAAAAAAAGTATTTTGCAGTAATATTGAAATGTTTTGCATTTAAATAAAAAAAACTGAAAAATGTATGTAAAAATTAAGGTTAATCCCACCTAAAAATACAGCATTTATTTACAGTGTAGTTAGGCACCCACTAAATGGCGTAACCAAACATTTGAATTATAAATTTGTAGAAAATGATATACTGTAAAATGTAGACAGCTAATATGTTTATTTATTACAGAATAGATATTTTTCAATCAAAATGCAGACGGTAATATACCCCACACACACTTGCTTCTGTATTTTATTTTAATTGACAGATGGTACAGGAAAGCACTGGGGATTCTGTTTTAAACTCCCACATTTTGGACACACTCAAAAACCTGGGTGTAGAAACCCTGGATGATTTCAGATTTGTAAAAGATGATGATCTCCTGATGGTCCTCAAGCCAATAGAAGTTCGAAAAACTCCTAGCCAGCTTTACAGTCACATGTGAGTATATTACAGTTCAGTCAATTGTCTTCAAGTGCTTAATTGGCAGTAAACCTATTTATTTATTTTATATTTATATATATATATATATATATATATATATATATATATATATATATATATATAGTGTATATATACATACATAAAACCTGCATTTTGTATTTTGTCTCTTGCCTATATCATTGTGTATACTTTTATTTAGAATTGTTGAATGAGAGAAAATAATGTGGCAATTACATCACATAATCCTTTAACAAATGACAGAAATGTTTACTGTTTGGATGTACATACATTGCTTATTGCTAATTTAATTAATAAAAAGCCGGTTAAAATTAACTAATTGTGTATTACGGACAAACTTAACCAATTACAAAACCTCTAAGATAATTTTGTAAGTTTAAAAAAATCTGGAATGTGTGTGGGGGGGTGGAAAACAAAAACAAAAAAAAATGAAATAATAACTTAATGTTTTTTCTGTAATTCTGAAGGTGAAACCACGATTTCCAGCAGTCCGTGCTCATCCAGAACAGAGACCTCAACAGTCTCCAGCCCAGTGTGCTCTTTTACACAGAGTTGTATCGAGTTGGATGAATCACTTTCACCTTTGGAAGCTGACTGGTTCCTTCGGTTTGAAATACCATGGGAAAAACTCCCTACTGACCTCCTTTACAAGTTAGAAAGGCAAGAAAGGCCATCGCCAAAGCAACGCAGAGAAATGATACGACTCATTATTAATTAAGTCACGGGTCTGCAAGAGGCCTTCAAAGAAACATCTTGCAGATATAGCAAGAAGAATTGTGGCAAAATATCCTAAATCTTTGCAGGATGTTATCGAAGGCCACATAGTTGGCAGTGGATATGATTCCTTGGTAAAACAGCTGCAGAGCAGAGCAGATAATGTGAAGAGTACACAGTTTTCTACCCCCAAAAGACAGTTTCAACACAGTAGTGGGAGCGACACGGAAGAAGTTCCTGCAAAGGAACGAGCTTTACCTCAAGACACTTACGGTTGCATAAACTGGGATCCCGAGCACCTGCCAATCACAGAGACACTTGCAAGTCAAAAACAGCAACAAGAAGAAATGAAAACCATGTTCAGAGAAAGAAACTGGGATACACAGATCATCACCAAAAAAAATGATGGCAACGTACTACACTCAGAGAAAAGACATCATACGAGGTATGGAAACTGAAAAAATAAGGAGGGAGTTGCCATTTCTGTTTGAAATGCCAGGATTACAAGCACACTTCAGGGCACTTACAGGTGTACAATTAGAAGGGAAATTTTTTGAGACCGTAAAAAACAAATCGCACAGAATTCTGGCCTACATGGACACTCTCAACAATGAGAAACAAAGAAAAACTGCAAGAGTTTTGGCACAGATCGAAGTTGCAAAGGGCGACACAAAGTCTAAATTACCGGAGATGCCAGGGTTGGTTTTGCTGCTGCTTGCTTACTTTGGTGAAGACGACAAGCAAATGTTTTTCCAGGTGGATGACACTTGCTTACCTTCTGAAGTGCCAACATCTGATCTGCCTGCATCACCTTGCATTATTTTCTGTGGTATGTGTTTTGGTAATCCATGCATTTGTTTGACACATGCTGAATAGTTTTGTTTTATTTTATTTACTTTTGGCTGAGGAATAAGGGGACGAAGTATAATCTGAATTTAATCAGCATTTTTAGTATCCCAGAGAAATGACTGAAGAGAAATGCTTTGTGAACAATCTGCTTACATCCAAATTACATTTAAAATAATTGTGTAAGGTTCATGAGCAGTTTTGAGTGTTTTTTAATTTAGTTTCTTCTCGCATACTAAATAACTTAGAGTCCAAAAATCATATCCAGGTTCTTTTAAATACGTAAGTGTTTTGTACACAACTCTCTTGCTAGAATTACCTGGCGCATTATGTAAACTGCTAAGGAATGATTTAATATGACATTTCAGCAGCCCTAAGGCTTTCTGTAAATTATATGATTAATTGTAGCGGGTTTGAGTGTTTTTATGTACGTATGTTTGAAAATGTTTGTCTTCAGAATGAAAATAATGAAGTCAATTTAACAAACGTCTTGAATTTTATTTTTATATTTTTCCTGCTGCAGGAGATTCCCTTCTGACTGCATCCCGCTTAATGCTGAGCATTGATAAAGTTGTTGTTACAGAACAACAAACTAACTTTGTGGAAGCTTTGCTTATGATGTTTGCATCCTGCTACTGCTTGAACATCCATTACCCGTCAGAGTTGGGAGCAACACTTGAATTTCTTCAAAGGTACAGTACATAACACATGGATATGTACCTTGTTTTCGCTTTAACCTGTTTATAGTGGAGCGATTTAAACTTCTCAAACATTTGTGACACCAGTAATGATCAGTCTAATACAATGGTAATTTTCATATTTTGTATTTGAATGTTAAATTACCCACAGTTGACACTTCAAAGAGCATTTTAAGCATGTGTAAAATAAAAAAAAAATATATAGATTAAGCTATTCATTGTAAATACTATGCCCACGTTTTATCTTTTGTTATGGGTGTTTTGAAAGATAATGAATGTTCCCATATGTTGCTTCAACTGTTTAAGGTGTTAATTGTGTGGTGTGTGTGTGTTTTATTATTATTATTTTTTTTTACATCTCAACCACTTTACACTTTTGAATTGCAGCGTTCTCTTGTTCTGTTTCCAAGATGTCTTTGCATGGACTTGCATGTATTTCAGAACTACATTTCCACATCATCCTCCCAATCACTGGTAAATCCATCTCATTCACATTTTTTCTGAAATACATGCAAGGCCATACAAAGCCATCTTGGAAACGGAACAAGAGAACGCTGCAATTTAGAAGTGTAAAAAAGTGTTTGAGATGTTAACATAATACACACACCTTACCTAAACAGCTGTAGCAACACATGGGAACATGTAACACACACACACACACACAAATAAAATACCCTTTGTTACCCTTTAAGAATATATGAAATATTTGCATTTTTTTCCTTTCTGATAGATGCATCTTCAAAATAAATCCAGACAAAGGGACGAAGGTCGAACGGAAGCCACATAAGAGGCAATATGCTGTGAATCCAAGAGTTCTTTCCCTCATTTCTGCAATTGCTGATTTTGAATGGAGAGAATAAAATGCAATTGTTATGTCAAAAGTAAGTAATCTTGCAGTAAGCTGTAATGCTAGGTATGTCTTATTTATAGATCATATAAGCACTCTGAAATATGGGCTCCTGAGTGGCATATCTTTTAAAGGCCTCAACCTTGAGTGCAGGATAGGAGAGAGCGAGGTGGTCTCCTGTGCCATTGTCCAACATGGCAGAGAGTTTGCAGTGGGGGTGGCACACAATTGGCAGAGCATCGCTGGGGTAGGGAGGGTTTGAATCAACTAGGGCTCCCTCAATTCACAGAGCTCGAGCAACTCCTGTAGGTTCAGGGTGTTAGCAGTTTCCAGCTACATTGAATCCTTCGATCAAAGTGTTAGTTGGGCTGTGGCAGCTCTGGGCTTGCGGTGCGAAAAATAGGTATGGCTTTGACGTATGTACCGGGAGGACACATGCTTTGTCTCATCCTTCATGAGTGGCACGGAGTAGTTGAATTGGTAATTCCAAATTAGGGTGAAAAGAGGTAGAACAAAAATTGCCGGTTATTTAGAAAATATATAAATATATATACATTTTTTTTTTTTTTTTTTTTTTTTTTTTTAAGCTAAGCCTGTTTAATTTTTTTTTCTCTTTTATACAGGTTTTCAGTCACCAGCATGTCAACTGCAGCACAAAGCTGCTTCTCCACATTTGACTCCTAGGCCGGGACCTGATCAAAACTTTGACGACCCACCAATCACACTTTACAAAACGGAATGTTATCGCTTTTTGGTTTTATGAGTAGGAGAAATTGGATATTTAAAAAAACAACAAAAAGCGATAACATTCTGTTTTGTAAAGTGTGATTGGCGGGTCGTAACAGGTTTTTTTTTTTTTTTTTGATCAGGTCCCAGCCCTAGCCTGCTCAATCAAAAAACTGCAGTTTGAACACTATTTAAAAACAAAAACATCTGTTGTGCTACTGACTCCACTATTACGGCTGTGAAAGAACCATGGACTTGTTTGTGAGAACTGTCCGAGTCCAACAAGGCCTGGATCAACATTATTGCGGAAAACACTTGGTATCTGTTAATAGTTGATTTGTCTGTAGAAATATGCTAAGAGAAAGTGAGGGCACAGTTCGGTAGCCAGTTTTAGTATATTTAATATGGTTTTATTGTTTTACTGTGTACTAGGCTTACCATTGTTGGTATCCTAGCAGCTGGTATGTTAACATTTAAAATAATAACTCAGCTTGAGGAGTGATTGAGCATTTTTTGTTAATTTCTGCATTTTTGAAAAGGTTGTATAGGGGCTCCATGACACAGAAGCTATCATGCCTAATGAATATGTATATTTTGTATTTGCTCAGTAAAATGCTCAATGAAAAGTTGTAATAAAATTCTGAAAGCTTAAGGAATACTTGTTAATGTTTTTCATTATTTATTTTCTGCTGTTTAACACTTCGTGTAAATTAACTAATAATTAAGCACATAGTTGAGCTTTTACAAATCGTACAGACACTATAACCTGAAAATGAATGTATTCCATAGTAAAATGACTAAACTTAACATTAATTATAACATATACAAACCATCATTCCACAGTAGAAAACTGCTAATTTAAAGTGTATAACCTATTTATTAATGAAGATTGAAGTAAAATGGAAGGGAAAAAACATTTATTTTACAGGAATTTCTCAATTAATTAACAATATAAGTATGTAAAACTAGGGTGAGGTAATGTTATATTAATGTTTTTTAAAGCAAATTTTACAAAGTTTTGCAGTAGAATCACGGAGAATTATATTTATTACATTTTTTTACAGTACATTTACGGTTGTAAACTGTAGTGTTTCAATGAAAATAACCATTTATTTTACAAATTAAACCGTAATTCAATTTACGGTTCGGATTATTATTTTACAGTTATTCACCGTGCAGCTCGGCTGCCACAATTACCGTAAAATTACGGGTTTTTTTTTTTTACAGTGTATGTAATCGTTCATAAAACAATACAACCAAATGGAGAGAGATCTCTTTCTATCTATGCATCTATATATATATATATATATATATATATATATATATATATATATATATATATATATATATATATATATATATATATATATATATTATATACATATATATATGCACACACACACTTATACAGGCGTGGACTCTTTAAATGTTCAAATAATTACCTCCATAAGAGTTTAAGAATTCCTAATATGCCCACAAAATGGAGCACATGCCGCGAGAGAAAATGGCGTTGTCTGAACAAGATTATCAAAGTACTACACCTCCAACGCTGCTGTGAATCCCCAAGAACATTCTGTAGAGTAATAATAGTTGTACTTTAAAATATGTTCATATTTACTATGTATTGTTCACCCACATTACAACGACATGGCAATATACTTACCTAAGTTTGACCACTTTAAATTCTAATTCACGGGGCGTGAGCTGGGTTGAAGAGTAAGGCAGAAGAAGCAGCAAGGAGCTGTTAGTAGGACAGAAGGTGGTCACTGACTGAGGGCGACGATGCCGACACATCCCAGGGGTAGAGGACCCAGCAACCGAAATGAGATAGACAAGATGATCGCTGACTGAGGGCGACGATGCCGACACATCCCAGGGGCAGAGGACCCAGCAACCGAAAACACTGATGAGGGTTATGACTCGAAAAGCCGCCCCTCGAGTGGAGATTGGAGAGGTACCCAGCATCTGAGACTTCTGTAAGAGGCGCTCGTAAAACCCCTGATAGGCCGAGACGTCACGCTGCCTGGGACCTGAAATAAGGACAAAGCATTGAGGTTAGTATAGGACTCGGCACGAGTGACCACGTCCTGAAAGAGAGGCAGAATAGAACAGAGCCTCGAGTAAGGCAAGATGAGCGCAGGAGCTGCGACAGAAAAGAGTTTGGCCGGGGGTCCGCTCTGACTCACATGGTGAGAACCCCCCTGAAGGTAAGGGAGGCGGATGCCTAGCCCTGAGGTCGGGGAAGTGAGACTCACTTGCCCCCCAGAGACGACCGATGCGAAGGCATGTAAGAAGGAGGAGGAGGGGAGGAGGAGGAAAACGAAACACTAGACAGAAAAGGTGCAGGTGATCAGGGCTTAAATAGAAAATAGATGCTAATTAAGAGGAAATTAGAAAATTGGGAGATTGAAGGATTGGAAGCACCCAGCTCCACGCCCCCTGAACCACGCAAGCTAACATTTCACGGGGCGTGAGCTGGGTTGAAGAGTAAGGCAGAAGAAGCAGCAAGGAGCTGTTAGTAGGACAGAAGGTGGTCACTGACTGAGGGCGACGATGCCGACACATCTCAGGGGCGAAGGACCCAGCAATCGAGGACAGGATAGAAAAGAGGTCGCTGACTGAGGGCGACGATGCCGACACATCCCAGGGGCAGAGGACCCAGCAACCGAAAACACTGATGAGGGTTATGACTCGAAAAGCCGCCCCTCGAGTGGAGATTGGAGAGGTACCCAGCATCTGAGACTTCTGTAAGAGGCGCTCGTAAAACCCCTGATAGGCCGAGACGTCACGCTGCCTGGGACCTGAAATAAGGACAAAGCATTGAGGTTAGTATAGGACTCGGCACGAGTGACCACGTCCTGAAAGAGAGGCAGAATAGAACAGAGCCTCGAGTAAGGCAAGATGAGCGCAGGAGCTGCGACAGAACAGAGTTTGGCCGGGGGTCCGCTCTGACTCACATGGTGAGAACCCCCCTGAAGGTAAGGGAGGCGGATGCCTAGCCCTGAGGTCGGGGAAGTGAGACTCACTTGCCCCCCAAAGGATGGACCCCCGGCACCTCACGAAAACTCCCACACCGTGCGACAAACAAGAGACAGTACATGCCTACGCATAACATAAACAAAAGACCAGAAGGACAAACAGGACAAACAGAGGGAGATTAGTAATTTGTTAGTAGGATGCGACTATGTGTATACCTGCCACTCAGTGGAGAGGAAAAAACCCCTTGAGGCCGATTAGGGGAAAACCTCTGGTGGCTCCGGCAGACAGGTAGCCCCCACTCCGGGCATGCTAGCGATTTTAAAATGGGCTGCAACTTTATGAGAGGAGAATGAATGAATGAAAGAATCCACTGCAGAAGAGGGCCAACTCCCCACACTCATGATCTGACTGTGATTGATGTTGGCCCTTGCAGTAGAGGGGGCTGTGCCTACAGAATGATTTGGGGGGTGGGGTAGGGGAGGCGTGCTCTGGAGGCGAGGTAGGTTGAGATCCAGTGACGAGTGATCCGAGGAGTGGGGTAGAGTAGAGGAGGGAGGCTTGCTCTGGAGGGTGGAGAGATGGGTTGAGAACCAGTGATGAGAGATGATAGGAGCGAGAGGAATCAATTAACTGAGGGTCCTTAGGGGGGCTGAGGAAGGAGGCTTGTTCTGGAGGGTGGAGAGGTGGGTTGAGAACCAGCGATGAGAGATGATAGGAGTGAGAGGAATCGATGAACCGAGGGTCTAGGGGGCGGGGGGGGGTTAAGGTTTCTTGCTGGGGAGATACCTTGATGTTGAAAAGAAGGGAAGATAGTGGATTCTACTTGACAGCTGAATGAACTAACCATGCTGAAATTGATCCATCTTGGAGGTACGGCCAAATGATGAAGTAAATTAGAAGCAGAAGAAACTTCGAGTTCTGAGGAGACTGAAGAAGGCTGAGATGCAGAGAAATACCTTGACATTGAAAAGAATGGGCAGATAGGGGACTCTGCTTGACCGCTGAATGAAGTGACCACGCTGAAATGGATCCGTCGTGGAGGTACACAACTGAATGATGGAGTAAAATTAGAAGTAGAAGAAACTGTGGATTCTGAGCTCCTGAGAAGACAGAAGAGGGCTCAGATGCAGATGATCTCCATAGGTAGATCCTTGTATGGGGTGAAGTGGCGTTTCCGAAGAGTAGAATGAGCAAACAGAGAATGTTCATTGATGTAGACAGGCGGGAAGGGGAGGCAGAAGGGAAGGCTCTTAAGAATCTCACGGAGGGTCAGGCGAACTGCTGGTATGGAGAAAATGGGGGGGGGGGGGGGGGAGAGAGAGAATCCCTACCATGGATGATGAAAGCCAGGATCTGGTTTGTTTGAAGGAATAGGATGAATCTGATTCTGGGCACAGAAGGCTGAACACACTGATCAAGCTGTCGAATATGAAGCTCTCGAAGAAGGGCGAGGGATGCAGACATGAAATGCGGAGCAGATTGAAGCAGGTTACTGAGAGTAGGATTCAGTCAAATAGCAGCTGATGAAGCTGAGGAGTCTGGAGGGGGGGGGGGGGGCAGCAGATGGGACCAGCTGACGGAACTTGGATACCGAAAGTAGAGGCCGAAGGGGAGCTGGAATTGAGGGTTGAGGTAGCGGCTGGAACTGAACGAACATTGTAAATTGACTGCTGGGGAAGCTCAGCACCCTTTGTGCTCCATTTTCTGGAAACAAGGGAAGAGAGGAGATGTCGACCATCCTATGTGTTAGTTAATACAGGATCGATCAGCGGTCTGCTACTATCCTGTCTGCTTGAAATGGAAAAGGTGAACTCACATTCAGAGATTGGGTTTCACAACTCCAGTCATTCTCCTAGTAGTGGAACTCCTTAACTCATAATCAAGACAGATTTCCAGTCTCATACCACGTCTCTCACCATGCATTAATGCTGTAATATTTGAGAGGATGTGAGGACATCCGAATAGATTGCTGAGAAGGTCAAGCACCTCGTATTTTGATAATATGGGGATTAGCATTAGCCTTGATTGTGGAATGCTGCCGTGATCTGCATATTGGAGGAAAACGGAAGCGTTGGAAGCTCTGGAGTTGTGCAGGTACAGATTTAAACTGTAAACTAAAGCAACTTTGCATGCTATAATAGTGAGTAGATCTGAAGAGGGAGCAGAGATCTGCTGCAGTGAGGAGCAATTAACAGAGGGGACGGGATCTGCTGAATGGTGCAGAGATCTAAAGAAGTAACGATGAAGCGCGGTCAATGATGAGCAGTGGTCTGCTGCAGAAAGAGAGATCTGCTGAAGCAGTGATCTGTTATTGTGAATGGTGGACTACCATTGGAAGAGTGTGGTGGTCTGCTGCAGAGCGCAGAGATCCGCTGAAGCAGTGATCTGTAATGGTGAACTGCCATCGGTAGTGTGGTGGTCTGCTGTAGAGCACAGAGATCTGCTGA
>NW_026708396.1:0-5000 GCF_902713425.1 Acipenser ruthenus | reverse complement strand
TTTGAGATGTTAACATAATACACACACCTTACCTAAACAGCTGTAGCAACACATGGGAACATGTAACACACACACACACACACACACATAAAATACCCTTTGTTACCCTTTAAGAATATATGAAATATTTGCATTTTTTTCCTTTCTAATAGATACATCTTCAAAATAAATCCAGACAAAGGGACGAAGGTCGAACGGAAGCCACATAAGAGGCAATATGCTGTGAATCCAAGAGTTCTTTCCCTCATTTCTGCAATTGCTGATTTTGAATGGAGAGAATAAAATGCAATTGTTATGTCAAAAGTAAGTAATCTTGCAGTAAGCTGTAATGCTAGGTATGTCTTATTTATAGATCATATAAGCACTCTGAAATATGGGCTCCTGAGTGGCATATCTGGTAAAGGCCTCAACCTTGAGTGCAGGATAGGAGACAGCGAGGTGGTCTCCTGTGCCATTGTCCAACATGGCAGAGAGTTTGCAGTGGGGGTGGCACACAATTGGCAGAGCATCGCTGGGGTAAGGAGGGTTTTCAATCAACTAGGGCTCCCTCAATTCACAGAGCTCGAGCAACTCCTGTAGGTTCAGGGTGTTAGCAGTTTCCAGCTACATTGAATCCTTCGATCAAAGTGTTAGTTGGGCTGTGGCAGCTCTGGGCTTGCGGTGCGAAAAATAGGTATGGCTTTGACGTATGTACCGGGAGGACACATGCTTTGTCTCATCCCTCATGAGTGGCACGGAGTAGTTGAATTGGTAATTCCAAATTAGGGTGAAAAGAGGTAGAACAAAAATTGCCGGTTATTTAGAAAATATATAAATATATATACATTTTTTTTTTTTTTTTTTTTTTTTTTAAGCTAAGCCTGTTTAATTTTTTTTTCTCTTTTATACAGGTTTTCAGTCACCAGCATGTCAACTGCAGCACAAAGCTGCTTCTCCACATTTGACTCCTAGGCCGGGACCTGATCAAAACTTTGACGACCCACCAATCACACTTTACAAAACGGAATGTTATCGCTTTTTGGTTTTATGAGTAGGAGAAATTGGATATTTAAAAAAACAACAAAAAGCGATAACATTCTGTTTTGTAAAGTGTGATTGGCGGGTCGTAACAGGTTTTTTTTTTTTTTTTTGATCAGGTCCCAGCCCTAGCCTGCTCAATCAAAAAACAGCAGTTTGAACACTATTTAAAAACAAAAACATCTGTTGTGCTACTGACTCCACTATTATGGCTGTGAAAGAACCATGGACTTGTTTGTGAGAACTGTCCGAGTCCAACAAGGCCTGGATCAACATTATTGCGGAAAACACTTGGTATCTGTTAATAGTTGATTTGTCTGTAGAAATATGCTAAGAGAAAGTGAGGGCACAGTTCGGTAGCCAGTTTTAGTATATTTAATATGGTTTTATTGTTTTACTGTGTACTAGGCTTACCATTGTTGGTATCCTAGCAGCTGGTATGTTAACATTTAAAATAATAACTCAGCTTGAGGAGTGATTGAGCATTTTTTGTTAATTTCTGCATTTTTGAAAAGGTTGTATAGGGGCTCCATGACACAGAAGCTATCATGCCTAATGAATATGTATATTTTGTATTTGCTCAGTAAAATGCTCAATGAAAAGTTGTAATAAAATTCTGAAAGCTTAAGGGATACTTGTTAATGTTTTTCATTATTTATTTTCTGCTGTTTAACACTTCGTGTAAATTAACTAATAATTAAGCACATATTTGAGCTTTTACAAATCGTACAGACACTATAACCTGAAAATGAATGTATTCCATAGTAAAATGACTAAACTTAACATTAATTATAACATATACAAACCATCATTCCACAGTAGAAAACTGCTAATTTAAAGTGTATAACCTATTTATTAATGAAGATTGAAGTAAAATGGAAGGGAAAAAACTTTTATTTTACAGGAATTTCTCAATTAATTAACAATATAAGTATGTAAAACTAGGGTGAGGTAATGTTATATTAATGTTTTTAAAGCAAATTTTACGAAGTTTTGCAGTAGAATCACGGAGAATTATATTTATTACATTTTTTTACAGTACATTTACGGTTGTAAACTGTAGTGTTTCAATGAAAATAACCATTTATTTTACAAATTAACCCGTAATTCAATTTACGGTTCGGATTATTATTTTACAGTTATTCACCGTGCAGCTCGGCTGCCAGACAATTACCGTAGAATTACGGGGTTTTTTTTACAGTGTATGTAATCGTTCATAAAACAATACAACCAAATGGAGAGATATCTCTTTCTATCTATGCATCTATATATATATATATATATATATATATATATATATATATATATATATATATATATATATGCACACACACACTTATATAGGCGTGGACTCTTTAAATGTTCAAATAATTACCTCCATAAGAGTTTAAGAATTCCTAATATGCCCACAAAATGGAGCACATGCCGCGAGAGAAAATGGCGTTGTCTGAACAATATTATCAAAGTACTACACCTCCAACGCTGCTGTGAATCCCCAAGAACATTCTGTAGAGTAATAATAGTTGTACTTTAAAATATGTTCATATTTACTATGTATTGTTCACCCACATTACAACGACATGGCAATATACTTACCTAAGTTTGACCACTTTAAATTCTAAAAATAATTTCCCTAAAATTAGGATTTTTTTTTTAATATGCAAGAATTTTTAACATGCCCTACACAGTAGTATTTTTTTCTTCATTGGGTAAAATTTAAAAACTGTAAGTCCAGAAATATCGTGGCCAAAATATCTGGTGAATTACACAAGACGACCTGTTATCCTGAAAGCATTTACAATAGTATTATTCGCGCCAAAAATGTTTCATATGTCAAATTCGTGTAATAAAAGGCTAGCAAATATTCCTGGGCTGACAGTATTCGTACATTAAAATTTTGTACACAAGAAAAATAAAAATGTGCAGTTAAGTCTTACTTCCACACATGCCGCTTGTTAGTCAGTCTTTCACACTTACATTAATGTAGATCTGATACAACAAATAAAATTGCTTAGGCCTGTACTTAGTAGTCTGGCAAAGGGAGCACATGCTCCGCTTTGTAGAGGGATACAGTTTAAAATATTTCCTTCTCTTATAAGTGTTCAACTAATACAACTATATATATATATATAATTAATATTAGAAATGAATGAATTAATCATCAATATGACATTTAAAAAAAAAAAAAAAGAAAGTTTACTGATAACAGGGTGGTGGTGAACAGAGCTTCGTCAGCTCGTCGGCTTTGTCAGTGAGGCTGTGCAGCAGTGCTGGCTTGTTATCAATGCAGCGCTTTTTAAATCGATATAAAGTGACCACAAACCATATTTTAGAGAAGGGTTTAAAAGAGGAGTGTCAAACTCAGTTTTCATTTCACACAAGTACTCAATTACTTAATTGATCTAATTATTCATTCGATTTAACACATATATATATATATATATATATATATATATATATATATATATATATATATATATATATATAATTATTATTATTATTATTTATTTCTTAGCAGACGCCCTTATCCAGGGCGACTTACAATTGTTACAAGATATCACATTATACAGATATCACATTATTTTTACATACAATTACCCATTTATACAGTTGGGTTTTTACTGGAGCAATTTAGGTAAAGTACCTTGCTCAAGGGTACAACAGCAGTGTCCCCCACTGGGGATTGAACCCACAACCCTCCGGTCAAGAGTCCAGAGCCCTAACCACTACTCCACACTGCTGCCCTGATATATATATATATATATATATATATATATATATATATATATATATATATATATATATATATATATATATATATATATATATATATATATATATATATATATATATATATATATATATATATATATATATATATATATATAGTTTTTAAATTGCGAGGTATTTTAAATTGATGGTTGAAACGTGCATTTGATTCAAGGTACAGTTGCCGATCCTCACATACTAGTTTGGGGCCTGGATAGGTGTTAAATGTATCTAGCTAATTGAATAATTAATCAAATTAAGTCATTGAGGACTTGGGTGGAACGAAAAGCGTAGGCTACACACGGCCCTCCGGGAATTGAGTTTAAAATGTGCAGCTTTTCTTGTTTATTTCCAGTCATTGAAATTAAGTAGACCTATTATTTTAGGAAGAAAACTAAAGCACAACTCATTTTAACAAATCTGAACGACATTAAAAAGTAAACACTTTTAGCTTTTTTCATTATTTAATTCAAATCAGATAAGCCTGTTAAATAATTAATTTAGCAGTAATTTACAGTTTTTTAAATAACAGTTACATACATTAACATTAAAGTTTGTGTCGTTATAAATACAGCTTGTGCGGTTTTTTAAAAGTTATCGTCTTTAATTTAACGGAATTTATCATTTTGTAAGCAAATTACATACGTACATGTTTTTCAGTGTATATTTCCGTAAAATTAATAGTACATATTTTTTTTAAAAGTATTTTGCAGTAATATTGAAATGTTTTGCATTTAATTAAAAAAAACTGAAAAATGTATGTAAAAATTAAGGTTAATCCCACCTAAAAATACAGCATTTATTTACAGTGTAGTTAGGCACCCACTAAATGGCGTAACCAAACATTTGAATTATAAATTGGTAGAAAATGATATACTGTAAAATGTAGACAGCTAATATGTTTATTTATTACAGAATAGATATTTTTCAATCAAAATGCAGACGGTAATATACCCCACACACACTTGCTTCTGTATTTTATTTTAATTGGCAGATGGTACAGGAAAGCACTGGGGATTCTGTTTTAAACTCCCACATTTTGGACACACTCAAAAACCTGGGTGTAGAAACCCTGGATGATTTCAGATTTGTAAAAGATGATGATCTCCTGATGGTCCTCAAGCCAATAGAAGTTCGAAAACTCCTAGCCAGCTTTACAGTCACATGTGAGTATATTACAGTTCAGTCAATTGTCTTCAAGTGCTTAATTGGCA
>NW_026708395.1:37500-60878 GCF_902713425.1 Acipenser ruthenus | reverse complement strand
TAGCGAAAGCTAAACATGGCAACGTACGTGGTCTTTCTATAATGAGCAACGGGAGTGAAGTTGGTTCGGAGGATTTCGATACCAGCAACAGTGATGCTGACTTATCACTCAGTGATTATGATGAAGAGGATGTGGAGCCAAGAACAATACAAACTGTACGAACAGAAGAGCATGCAGTTACTTTACAGGTAAGCCAGCTGCAAACGGGAAGCTGTTTGGTTTGAAATGGCAGTGCTGTGACTAAATACTATCAAAACACAGCACTGGGTACAGGCAATGCGGCAGCCAGATCCATCACAATGCCTGTGCAAAGTAGCTGTGTACAAGCATTTGTGACTATCCCTCCAACACAAGCGAAGCAGACACTGTAAAAAAGGTACAGGGTCTGCTATGAAAATTAAAACAAAAGAAAAGACAAAAGAAAAGAAAAATGTGCAGTGGTTGCGAAGGCAATCCCGGGTTCTGTTGTATTGAACATTTCAATAAATGGCACAGAGCAAGTCAAAACTGGCACACGTTTTGAAGTTGTATTTATTTGATAATTACTGTTTACTGATTATTATTGTTATTAGCAGCTTTTTTGTTTTCATTGTTAAAAAAAAACAAAAAACGTTTTTATCTCTATATTGAATATGGGTATGTAGTACACAGCAGCATAAAGGGTTAATGAAAAACACAGTTTAAGTCATTTATTTGTGTTTTATTCATCATATGTTAACATTTTATAGCAACTACAGATTTGAAAACATTATTATTATTATTATTATTATTATTATTATTATTATTATTATTATTATTATTTTCAAAATCTGGTACCTGGGAAGGGGTTTCATTTTTACATCTGGAGTTGAAGTGGTTAATAATAAATGAAAATACTTACTGTTAAAAGGCTAGCAAGTTGGTTAAACTCTCCTGGTAGCATTAAGCTTGCTGTGCAGTATTGCTTGAATAGTGTACGAGTGTTTGCCTTCAATTGTTTGTATAAAGTTATTTAAAGATTTTGTTTTCCTAAGCTTTATTGACAAAACCCAGAAGTGTGTGTGGGGTGGCGCAGTTGTTGACATTCGTGTGAGCTGTTTTTAATCAAACTGTCAGATTGTAATCTGTCTGCATCCATCCGTTGTTGATATTAAGAGTTATTTCTTCACCACTTCCAAACCCAAATATTACACTACGAATTGTGTTTTGTTTGCTGTCACTGAAAGCAGATCAGCGCTCAGCCTTTGCTGGGAACACGTGACGTGGGTGTAAAAAAAGTCACGTGATAGAGGGATACTACAGTATAGTTTTATGTCGTAGAGATTGGCTATCCAATGTGTCACTCATTCTGGAGCTGTGTATAGCAATTGCGAAATGATGCGGCAGGGGCGGGGCTTTACTTCAAACAGATATCGCGTGGTTTGACTGTGGCGCTGAACTGTAAGATCGCAATGTACATATTTCTATTTTTTAGTTTGTATTTATACTGCTGGGTTTTTACTGGAGCAATCTAGGTAAAGTACCTTGCTCAAGGGTACAGCAGCAGTGTCCCCTACCAGGGATTGAACCCACGACCTTCCAGTCAAGAGTCCAGAGCCCTAACCACTACTCCACACTGTATAAAAAAAATATTACTGTGTTATTATTATTATTATTATTATTATTATTATTATTTATTTAATTTGTTTTGCATTCCACTTTGTATCATGAAAGAAAATTAAAACGTTGATTAATATACGAGTTTTGCAAGTATGACCTGTATCATAATATTGCAGACAGAAACGGACCCCGATTGTAGCGGCGGTAAGAATCCAAGAGTACAACTTTTATCTTCCAAAATAGAAAGCTATTTTATTGATGAAATCGAGTGAACAGCAACACTCGGGCTGCTCTTAGCTGACCGCCAGAGCGCCCCAGGAGAACGCCCCCCACTGCCCCGTGCCTGACAACGGGGTACCGGCAGGACACCCCCGTCCCGCCCCCGCGTCTCCAGCAGAGTAAATCTCCGCGACAACAGAGATCAAATCATGTGAGAGAAGGGAACACGCGGATATCACGTGACTAACACGCTGTCACCGCCCCGCTTTCATTGGAAGAGTCACGCGGAATGATTTGAGACACGTGATCAGTCCTCTCTCATTGGTTAACGCCCGTCGCTGGATGTTTCCACAGCGTGATTTGTACCATCGTCCACAAAACCGTTTTTTCCAGTATTTTTTTGTTAAATTGGTTATTGCAAAGTCAAATTTGAAAAACACCAAACCCGGTAGCCGATTCCACAAAAAAAGACCACGTTTTTCCTAACACTAAAAGGTAAGTGCTGAGTTATTTATTACTCAAAGTGAAATGTATGTATTTGTTAATCTCCATCGATATGCATGAACATTCGTGTGTGTGTGTGTGTGTGTGTGTGTGTGTGTGTGTGTGTGTGTGTGGGGGGTCGGATTGACAGGCTCAACAAACCCTGTGAACGGGGTAGCATCTGGTGAAATACTTTTTGAGATACAGCATGGCGAAGAAAACAGCTTGTAAAAAAAAAAAAAAAAAGAAAAAAGAAAAATGAAGACGCTTTTGTATACACCTGTATCTCGAAAAGTACTGCTAATTTAGGAACCACACTTGGCATACACATAGTCCCGGGAGTGTAGATGTGCAACGGGGTATATATTTTCGGAGGGGTCCTGGTTTTACCGAAATTGAACCAAAAAAGATAACTGTCTGACGTCAGTGCCTGGTAGCGTTGCTTTCGACCGTTCATTTCACTGAATAAATAGGGAGGCATTGAATAGCCTATAGTTCAGCACACACGGGTCAGATCTGTGTTTCTGTCCGGTTAAAACTGGTAATCAGTGATAATAATGAGTGTTTGTGCCTTCAGTACTGGAGAAACTAATAATAATTTGTTCATTTAGGAAATACGTTTGCTTCCCCAAACACTCGTTTTTTTTGGCAGCCTAATAGAAGAACAAGTCAGCTGACTGGCCAAGCTTTATTTCTGATGAGCTCTCATTTTGGCAGGCGTCACAAATCTCCGCCAATTTACGTAGTTTTAGTGCCTCATTTGTTGAGCAATGAAAGAAGGCTTTGTGCAATATGAAAACAGCGGTAGGAATATTATTTTCTTCAGTGCGCTGAAACTATCTGAATATTCTTACAAACATTGCTGCACATTCATTCGAAGCCAAAAAGTCGACGTCTGTGTCTAAAATGGCAAGTGATGTGTGAGATTAACATAAAAACCAACAACAACAAAGTGATGCTTCAGATTTGGCAAGCGAGTCAGAATCGAGGGATACAGACCGCTGCAGGTAATGCACATCGCTCGAAAGTGCTTCACACTTTCCAGACACTGGGCAAAGGTACATGCTACGTATAGTGATCAACGTTTTGTTTTGTTGTGATCCTATTTTCTGTTATGAGGAGAGTAATAAACGAAAATTGTGGGGGGGTTTTGTACAACGCCACCTTTTCCACATATATTTTTTGAAGCGTTTATTTAAGTTACATTTGACAGTTTTCACTTGCATGCACAGCTTAAAAAAGAAAAAGTAAACCCCAGTAATGCTGTTACTTCATGAAAATGTGTCATTTGCCACTTTGTTTATTGCGAAGAAACTACAATGGCAGGGATAAAAAAAGAAAGAAAAAAGCGATATCTACTTATGTACTGTTTCTGCCTGAAATACACACGTGGAAAGTGTATACTTTTATAGTTAATCCAGTGGAGCAAAGTAAAGCCTTCACAACCTATTCTGGAATAGTACAGTTTTACATATTTTAGGATAAATAGTATTGTGCTGCAAGCATTCAAGTTAACTAACGAGCTTTCGTTAGTTAACTTGAATGCTTGCAGCACAGTGATTGTCAGAACATTTTCTAGTTTTAATAAAATTAAAATGAATAACATGCTGTTTTAATAGCATTACAGTGAGATTTGTATAATTGTTTGTTTGCAAGGTGTCATTTGAATACTGGTCAGGAAATGGTATTTGCTTAATATTTTTATTATTAATGGTGATCAAACATTGTAACTTGTTAAGTAGTTATTTCTGAGATGTATTAGTTGATTGGTGCAAGTGCAGTGTTGCAACGTTTTGTTACTGTATGTAAAGTCTGATCGGATAGTCAGATTTTCACGACCATTTAAACAACCCCCCACCACTACGCACATCTTGAGCGCCCTGTGGCCCCCCAAGGTTTGGAAATGTCCTTATCTGGCCCGCCAGAGAATGTAATTGAGTACCACTGCTGTAAATGCTTATGATCTTGTATAGCGTAGGTTCTAAAAAAAAAAAAGTGAGACGATAATGTTTTGCCAAATAGAATAAAATACAAATGCATACTGTTATATGTATGCGTGTTATATATTCCATATTTAAGCACATACATTAAACACTTTCTGCTATTTGTTTACTGTATATCGCTGCCAAAGGAAGTTTGAGATTTTTTAAATTAACACAAAGTTGTTCTTCAACTGCTACAGAATGTTTATCTTGAAGAGACCTTCTTCACAACACGAAGTAATTTACTGACACTATCGAGAATCTCTTATATCAAATCATTAATCGTGGTAGCTAGCGTCACTTGCAGAGACTTACGCAGGTAGGCCTATATATTAATTTAGCTGTAAGACATTTTCCATCGCTGAAAAAAAAATAGACTTCATGATTAATCTAACTTCAGGTAATTCAGTGAAATATTTTACTTGCCGATATATATTTGGGGACGGCCCACCCCTCCAGACTAGGACATATTTTAATGCCTTCTATGTAATGAATTAAACATTTGCACAATATTCTAGTTCACAATTTAAAATGGAGAAAATGTAATCCCACTATATTGCTATCTATTGCTAGTCAATTATGTTAATGATTTAAACTATTGACAACATGTTTAAGAACATATGAAGTGGGAAGCGTTTAAAATCTTGAAAAAAAATGTATGTACAGTACTGTGCTTAATACGAGTTAGGCCTAATGTATGTACTCTACTGTACTTAATACGTTTCTGATTTTACATTTCTGGATTGCAATGAGATATAAAATACATCTTACAGTATGTCTTTAAAAAATGTAGAGTTTTGACATAGGTTAGATTTAGGTTTATGTTAAGTTGTGTGCTTAACTGTTTGGGTTTATTTTAAGTTTTTTGACTGTAGTAGTAAACAAAAAAAACACGTTTCAAAGGCATGTGGAAATGCGGGTGCATGAACGTTTTATCATTTTTTTTACAAATGGTAATTTGGAGCTTCAAGGAATTTTCCTGTGCTAAGTTTAAACAAGAAGAATGACTTTGTTCGGATAATTTTGTACAGTGGACATATATATGTATGGCATATTATATCATACGTTTGCTTCTGGCCAGAGCCAGTTTGGCGGGTAAATACTTTTGTCTCTGTTCCATTTGGTGGGGGTGGGGGGGAACCCTCGAATTCACCTGCAGTTGCAGATTTTCTTTTTCTCTCTCCAAATGTTAAGCCACACAAAACAAGCAAAGTTGGGTTGCAAATGCATCGTTTTGATTGGGTCGTCAGCCAAGCAGGGAAAACATTTAATTGGATTATTACAATTTGTACTGTGCTTGCTGTTGCCTGATGCTAGAGCTTCTTATTTATGATGGTAACTTGAGGTATTTCAGTAGAAATGTTCTACTTTAGTTCAGTAGGATTTTTGATGTCATTACAGAAGTAACACTTTTTTTATTCCGTTTGATACTAGACATATTCAAAGCTACACTGCAGTCGTTATCAGTAGAGTATGTACATAACACTGATTGCATACATTCAACTTTTGCTATACAATATTTAAGAACTGGTAGACCATAGATTGATGCATGAAAAATACACAGCCAAATCTGATGTAGAGTCGACTCCACTTATTTGCATATTGAATAATTGTATAATAATTGCTTAACTGCATAGCATGCAGCTGGTCCCGTTTTTAAGCGCATAATTTTCTATGATTGTATGGTACTAAATGCACATTTCGCGGTCCCGAAGTCCGTTGCATTTTAATTTGGATAATTGCATAATGCGAGCAATGTTCAAAAAATATATATGTTTGCGTTTGAGTTTCAAAAATAGCAGTGACGTAAGCGCATAGCAACTGTATGACAGCGGGAAAAGCAGGCACGAAAGACAGTTTTTTACAGTTGTTTATCAGCTCAATCGGCCGACTACTATGCATACTTCCATAAAATTATTTTTTTGCTACGTTGTAGTCAGAAGATCTATAGTAAGGTACTGTGCACCCCTGTTTAACTTTTATTTTTTACTGTACTGTATTACAATATATGAGTTTAGGCCGGCTGTAATATACGGTACATTAGTTTACATTATTTTACTTTTCATATCATAAGTTGCCAGAGAATAGTGTTTTGTATTGAGCGTATAACATTTCAAGTTGGTTTATTTTTGTGAACTTGTCCAATATTTTAAGTTACTCGTAATGAAATATAAAAAATAAATAAAGTTATGAATCTGATCAAAACGAATCATATACATGTACGCCCACTGTATTCCCTCACTCGGCGGTCCGAGCCCATGCAATTATGCTGTCTCCTGTAACTTGTATCCTCTTTTACTTGTTTCACTATCTATCATGAATCATGGAAATACTGTACAGGTGAAAATGCCATATTGATGAGCTTGATAGTTTAAGACGTATAGTTCATGTATCAATAACATAAATGTAAAATTTGGAAAAACAGAACAGGCTGAGTAGGAGCCGTTAACATTGGATTGGCCCAACTATACCTTTGATATTACTATATAAACAGTACTGTAGTATTTGTGTTTTTATTATACTGCAGTGAATGTAATTACAGGGTGTTGCCAACCAAAAACATAAAAATACAACATTTTCCAAGTACACCTGGAGGTCATGTGTTAACTTGTCGTTTTATTTGTTTTAGTGTAATGAAGACAAGATCCATCTACAAATACACAGGCTGTGATTAAAGCCTGACATCACAACTTCATAATCGTATATAATCATTATTTTAGTCATTGAGCAGACGCTTTTGTCAGAAACAACTTACAGAGACTATTTATTTAACTAGGAGAGTTACCCATTGAGACGGAGGCCTCATTACAAGAGGGTCCGGGGGAGGGGGGGAAGTGGGGCACAAACACACTTTTAACCCTAATTAAGGTAGAGGGACTTTAGGTAGGCCGGATTGTATAACCTGCTTTTTGGATTTGGCCATGACACCGGGATTAACATACCTGCTCTTACGAAGAGTGCCATGGGATCTTTAACATCCACACAATGTGGACAGGACCTCGGTTTAAAGATTGAAGTACTACTGAGCCAATTATATTTAAGTCAAACAATTACAAACAAAAACCCCAAAAACTACAATAAAAATCTAGATAAACACAATATAGAATTGTCCCCTGCTAAATGAATAACAAACTCTGTGTTGTGAATTATTCAGTCAGGAGTGGTCGGAGATTTGGTGGATAAATATAACGCCACTCTGGCAAATAGTCTTGACACTATTGCACCTTATAAAATAAAGAAACTATCTACAAAAATATTTTCTCCTTGGTTTAATGATACAACACGTATGCATAAACGTATGTGTCGCAAATTAGAACGCAGATGGGAGATCGACTGGACTTCAGATATATTATCAAAGCTGGAAAGATAGTATTTTAACATATAGAACGTCACTGTCTTTAGCTCGATCTGTTTATTTCTCCGATCTTGTTGACAAAAATCAGAACAATACAAGATTTATTTTTCAGTCAACAGCAAGATTAACAAATCCGCAATCAGAGCGCGTTACACAGAATATTCCTCCAGTAAGCTGTGAATCACTTCAATAAAAAAGTGACCGACATTAGGAATCAGTTGAGCAACTACATACTGATATAAACAATTATACAAATATTCTTGGTCCGTCTGAACCCAACCAAATCTTACAGCACTTTTGCTTGACATGTGAACAAGAGCCGGATGCCATAATTAAAAAGACTAAACCCACAACATGTGCATTAGATCCCATTCCTACTACACTTTTGAGAAAAGTATATCCAAAAATAAATAACACAGTTTTAAATATTATTAACAGCTCACTCTCATCAAGTACTGTTCCAAATTCTTTGAAGACTGCGTAGTAAAACCCCTGCTCAAGAAGCCTACCCTTGATCCCAATGTGCTTAATAATTACAGGCCTATTTCTAATCTCCCTTTTTTTGTCCAAAGTGTTAGAAGAGTAGTGGCTGAACAATTAAATAGATTTCTTGCTGCACAGAATATTTCTGAGAAATTTCAGTCAGGTTTCAGGCCTTATCATAGCACCGAGACGGCACTAATTCGAGTGGTAAATGATATGTTGATGACTTCTGACATGGGCTCGCCTTCAGTACTTGTTCTACTGGATCTAAGTGCTGCTTTCAACACCATTGATCATTCTGTCATAATTAATCGCCTTGAACATTTAGTGGGATTGTCAGGTACTGTCTTGTTCTGGTTCAGATCCTATCTCTCTAATAGGTTTCAGTTTGTTAAAGTTGAGGAGGCGACCTATTTTATGTCAAAGGTTACGTGTGGGGTTCCTCAGGGTTCAATTCTTGGCCCAATTCTGTTCTCTCTATATATGTTACCTTTGGGAAATATCATTCGTAGACACAGAGTTCATTTTCATTGCTATGCTGATGACACTCAGCTTTGCCTGTCTCTCAAACAGGGTGATGTATCTGCTGCTAATATTTTGAATACCTGCCTTGCTGACATTAAACATTGGATGTTTAAAAGCTTTTTAATGTTAAACTCAGACAAAACAGAATTGATGATAATGAGACCTCAGAAGCAATACAAGAACATAGATTCATCTGATTTTCTACTCGACGGTCTCTGTACAGATTCTAGAGCAGAGATAAAAAAAACCTAGGTGTCACTTTTGATTCAGACCTCTCCTTTGAATCACACATTAAAAATGTTACAAAAATGTTCTTTTTTCATTTAAGAAACATAGCTAGACTGAGAGGTATGCTTTCCAAGCAGAATGCAGAGAGATTGGTGCATGCTTTTATATCTTCAAGGATTGATTAATGTAACAGCCTTTTTGCTGGTATTAGTAACAATGTTATATCTCGGCTGCAACTTGTACAGAATGCTGCTGCAAGAGTTTTAACTGGGAGTAAGAAACAAGATCATATCACCCCTGTGCTAGCGTCCTTGCATTTGCTTCCTGTTCGATTTAGGATCGATTTTAAGGTGCTATTATTATCCCACAAGGCTCTAAATTGCTTAGCTCCACCCTATTTAAAGGATCTTTTAAAACCATACGTTCCTAATCGTCCACTTCGATCACAGGATGCCAGGCTACTTTCCATACCAAGTATTCAGAAACAAAACTCAGGTGGTAGATGCTTGAGTTACATTGCACCGAAATTATGGAACGACTTCCCAGTACTATAAAGGAAGCTCCTTCTGCCAATGCTTTTAAATCTCATTTAAAAACACACTTGTATAGCTTAGCTTACGCAAGTTTTTAAAGTGATATTCTCTCGCTTCTGTATATGTATATAACATATAATTATATGTGTGTTTTATTGCTGATTATATATATATATATATATATATATATATATATATATATATATATAATTTCTATGTGTGTTCTATTTTCTGATTATTGATATATATATACAGACGTGCTCAAATTTGTTGGTACCCCTCCACAAAAAACGAAGAATGCACAATTTTCTCTGAAATAACTTGAAACTGACAAAAGTAATTGGCATCCGCCATTGTTTATTCCATATTTAATAGAAATCAGACTTTGCTTTTGATTTTTTATTCAACATAATATTGTAAATAAGAAAACAAATGAAAATGGCATGGACAAAAATGATGGGACCGCTAACCTAATATTTTGTTGCACAACCTTTAGAGGCAATCACTGCAATCAAACGTTTTCTGTAGCTCTCAATGAGACTTCTGCACCTGTTAACAGGTAGTTTGGCCCACTCTTCCTGAGCAAACTGCCCCAGCTGTCTCAGGTTTGATGGGTGCCTTCTCCAGACTGCAAGTTTCAGCTCTTTCCATAGATGTTCGATAGGATTCAGATCAGGACTCATAGAAGGCCACTTCAGAATAGTCCAATGTTTTGTTCTTATCCATTCTTGGGTGCTTTTAGCTGTGTGTTTTGGGTCATTATCCTGTTGGAGGACCCATGACCTGCGACTGAGACAGAGCTTTCTGACACTGGGCAGTACGTTTCGCTCCAGAATGCCTTGATAGTCTTGAGATTTCATTGTGCCCTGCACAGATTCAAGGCACCCTGTGCCAGGCGCAGCAAAGCAGCCCCAAAACATAACCGAGCCTCCTCCATGTTTCACTGTAGGTATGGTGTTCTTTTCTTTGAAAGCTTCATTTTTTCGTCTGTGAACATAGAGCTGATGTGACTTGCCAAAAAGCTCCAGTTTTGACTCATCTGTCCAAAGGACATTCTCCCAGAAGGATTGTGGCTTGTCAATATGCATTTTAGCAAATTCCAGTCTGGCTTTTTTATGTTTTTCTTTCAAAAGTGGAGTCCTCCTGGGTCTTCTTCCATGGAGCCCACTTTCGCTCAAAAAGCGACGGATGGTGCGATCAGAAACTGACGTACCTTCACCTTGGAGTTCAGCTTGTATCTCTTTGGCAGTTATCCTTGGTTCTTTTTCTACCATTCGCACTATCCTTCTGTTCACTCTGGGGTCGATTTTCCTCTTGCGGCCGCGCCCAGGGAGGTTGGCTACAGTTCCATGGACCTTAAACTTCTTAATAATATTTGCAACTGTTGTCACAGGAACATCAAGCTGCTTGGAGATGGTCTTGTAGCCTTTACCTTTACCATGCTCGTCTATTATTTTCTTTCTGATCTCCTCAGACAACTCTCTCCTTTGCTTTCTCTGGTCCATGTTCAGTGTGGTGCACACAATGGTACCAAACAGCACAGTGACTACTTTTCTCCATTTAAATAGGCTGAATGACTGATTACAAGATTGGAGACATGTGTGATACTAATTAAGGAAACTAATTAGTTTGAAATATCTCTATAATCCAATTATTTATTATCTTTTCTAAGGGGTACCAACAAATGTGTCCAGGCCATTTTAGAATATCTTTGTAGAATAAGCAATAATTCATCTCTTTTCACAGCTTCTTTGCTTTATTCTATGACATACCAAAGGCATGCAAGTATACATGATAAAATAGCTTTTAATTTCATCACTTTTCAGGAGGAATGAAGCATTATTTCAATGAGCTGTAAGGGTACCAACAAATTTGAGCACGTCTGTATATATATATATATATATATATTTGTATGTGTTTTTTATCATGTAAAGCGCTATACAAAACTAAAGATTGATTGATTGATTGATTGATTGATATGGAGGCAGTTTGCAGTTGTTTGCTATCACACACAGCATACAGTTATGTGCTGCTTCCCATTTCCAGTCATCATTACTCACACCTGTTTTTCTCCCAATTTGTGAACTGTGGTATTGCTTGGCATGTCGAAAAATATGGGGGTCTGATCAGAAACATTTGTTAGAAACACTGAAGTAGTAAAAACATATCTTTTTAAATTCCTCAGGAAGCTAATGATGCTTCTTTGAAAATGGCTGCCTGCATGTCATGGATGATTCGAGATCGGGCAGGGACGTCTTTGTTCGCCTTTTCTCGTCAGTCAGTCACTTTGCTGTTTATGTACTCGGGTAGTCGCGTCTTTTGTTGGTGATTTTTAATACACACATCACTACTGTACTCTAATTTAAGACGCAGGATATTTTTGAGAAGCAAAATAATGGTTAAAGTGCATCTTAAAATGAAGGAATATGGTAGTTAACTGTCAAAACTGCAACTTTTGTTTACATGTATATGTCCATATAAAAATGTAAATGTTATCTGCAAACCACAAATCCATGTTAGTGCACAGGCAGTGTAGTGGTCAATTATTATTATTATTATTATTATTATTATTATTATTATTTATTTTTTTCTTAAGGTCCATGCCACATTACTCATGGTTGAAGGACTCAAGATGGCAGAGAACCAAGAGATGGCTGAGAAAATGGATGGGCAGAAACCCTTGGATCCTTCCCCACTCTTGGAATATGGTAATTAAATCAGGAAGTACTTCACTATATACTGCTGAATATCACATTATGGGGACTCTCTCTACCTTTGGGAGACATATAACATGCCCCTACAAAGTGATTTCATGTGTTTCACATCTACTGTTACCGTGCATGTGATTCTCTTCTTTCAGAAACTTCGGAACAAGAGTCTTATTCAGACAGGGGCCAGCTAGGTGGGAGACTTCAAGGGGTGGCTGAGATAGAGAATCCCCTCAATGGGATCGGGACTAAAGTAACAAGAGGTATGTTCACAACTGAAGGAGGACAGGAAGGGCCTCACAATGATGGACAACCAGAAGACATTCAGAACAAGGGACAGCTGGATTGGCTTGAAAGTTGCTGCCTAAACAACCCAGGTAGATACAGTTTGAGGCATTTACTTGTGTGTTCATCTCTAATGCAGACAAAAGCCACCAAATGTACATTGCTGTGCAAAAGTCTTAGACACATTCTCGAGTTACAATATCTCAAAATAAACTATACTTGAGCAGCTAATATGAAGTGTTGTAGTAGCTAACCCATCACATTTATCCAGCTCTTTCCATAGATGTTTGATAGGATTCAGATCAGGACTCATAGAAGGCCACTTCAGAATAGTCCAATGTTTTGTTCTTATCTATTCTTGGGTGCTTTTAGCTGTGTGTTTTGGGTCATTATCCTGTTGGAGGACCCATGACCTGCGACTGAGACAGAGCTTTCTGACACTGGGCAGTATGTTTCGCTCCAGAATGCCTTGATAGTCTTGAGATTTCATTGTGCCCTGCACAGATTCAAGGCACCCTGTGCCAGGCGCAGCAAAGCAGCCCCAAAACATAACCGAGCCTCCTCCATGTTTCACTGTAGGTATGGTTCTCAACGGGGGGGGGGGGGGGATGTATTTTTATTTGATATAAAATGTATACATGACATGGTAGTATTAAATCAGGTTGATTCTATGGTAGTATAACCCGCCCCCCCCCCCCCTCCAGAAAAAAGAAATAAAATTGTGCAAAATGTCTAAGACTTTTTCACAGCAGTGTATATCTCCACAAGTCACTCCATTAATTATCAGTCTCGGAGCCTGTCGCTACTGGAGAGAAATATTGTTTTTGATAAGTCTCTACCTTTGGGAGACATATAATATGTCCCCACAAGGTGATTTCATGTTAAATCAGAAAGGGCGCTACAATATACTGTTGAATGTCACATTATGGGGACTGTCTCCCAAAGGTCTATGTCCACGTCAGCCAGTTAATATTTTCAGTGTTGGGTGGCATCTTGATATGACATTTAAATGGCTTTTCTTTAAGCATCCACGTGAGGGAAGCTTGTATGTTTTTTGTAAATCTGCAGACATTACCAGCCTCATCACACCTATAACTGCTTTGATCTTCTGAACTGATCGCAATGTTGAATTTATATTCTCTGCATTGTGGAAACTCCTCTAGAAAAATCTAACTACTGGTCACGTTGATCTGTGACCTAAGATGGCTGCCAAATTGCGGTCATGCGACGTTCGTTTCTGGAAAATAAAGACCAAACGCTTTGAGATATTGGCTTCATATATGCTACGCAACTTCTATTTTTTATGTGTGCTTTATTTTGTTTCTTAATAAATAATTCAGTACTTTGCCAAGACATGAGTTGCATCACAGGCTGATAAGTTATAAAAGTAGTGATATTTGAATTGAACCCTTTTAGGACGAAGCGTTTTTTAGTGGGATGGTCCCCCAAGACTAAGGTTTTTTTTTTTTGGCTGTTCTTTATTCTCTTCCTATAAAAAAAATCACTTTTTTTTTTTTTACTGTGAGAATTCATTTCTTTTGATTTGCATTTTAAGTCCTTGTGATCTAAAATGCAATGTCAAGCACAGCATCCCATGTCAAGCACAGAATCCTTCATTTTTCCAATGCTTAATGATAAGGTAAGGTTTCTTATTTGTTCATTAGAAATTAAGAACCATTACCAATGATAGTTGACACATGCTTTGCGATATCTTCAAATTTGGTACACTACTGTATTATAACATTCTGTTGGACAAGGGTCATTATCTGTGTCATTATTATTATTTCTTAGCAGACGCCCTTATCCAGGGCGACTTACAGTCGTAAACAAAAATACATTTCAAGAATCACAGTACAAGTATTAATACAATTAAGAGCAAGATAAAATACAATTATTTCGGAACCTTTACTAACATCTCAGAATCCACAAGATAATAGTGCCTAATTTTTCTCCTCACTGTGAGACAGAGCTTGCACCACCACCTTGCGCTTGTTTGAAAAATATATACAGCTCTGGAAAAAATTAAGAGACCACTGCAAAATTATCAGTTTCTCTGGTTTTACTATTTATAGGTATGTGTTTGGGTAAAATGAACATTTTTGTTTTATTCTATAAACTACTGACAACATTTCTCCCAAATTCCAAATAAAAATATTGTCATTTAGAGCATTTATTTGCAGAAAATGACAACTGGTCAAAATAACAAAAAAGATGCAGTGTTGTCAGACCTCGACTAATGCAAAGAAAATAAGTTCATATTCATTTTTAAAACACCACAATACTAATGTTTTAACTTAGGAAGAGTTCAGAAATCAATATTTGGTGGAATAACCCTGATTTTCAAGCATAGCTTTCATGCGTCTTGGCATGCTCTCCACCAGTCTTTCACATTGATGTTGGGTGACTTTATGCCACTCCTGGCGCAAAAATTCAAGCAGCTCGGCTTTGTTTGATGGCTTGTGACCATCCATCTTCCTCTTGATCACATTCCAGAGGTTTTCAATGGGGTTCAGGTCTGGAGATTGGGCTGGCCATGACAGGGTCTTGATCTGGTGGTCCTCCATCCACACCTTGATTGACCTGGCTGTGTGGCATGGAGCATTGTCCTGCTGGAAAAACCAATCCTCAGAGTTGGGGAACATTGTCAGAGCAGAAGGAAGCAAGTTTTCTTCCAGGACAACCTTGTACTTGGCTTGCTTCATGCCAAAGCTACCCGATTCCAGCCTTGCTGAAGCACCCCCAGATCATCACCGATCCTCCACCACATTTCACAGTGGGTGCGAGACACTGTGGCTTGTAGGCCTCTCCAGGTCTCCGTCTAACCATTAGACGACCAGGTGTTGGGCAAAGCTGAAAATTGGACTCATCTGGGGGTGCTTCAGCAAGGCTGGAATCGGGCAGATTTGTCTTTGTGAAGGACGCATGAATCAAGCCAAGTACAAGGTTGTCCTGGAAGAAAACTTGCTTCCTTCTGCTCTGACAATGTTCCCCAACTCTGAGGATTGGTTTTTCCAGCAGGACAATGCTCCATGCCACACAGCCAGGTCAATTAAGGGGACAGTGGAAAAGAAAATCCAAAAGGTGTTGTTAGCGGACGATTGTTACAGTACAGGGATGGTGGTGGTGAAAAACTGAAATTTCCGGTCAGTATGAAAGAGATACTGTTGTGCATATGCATTTATAAGGCATTTCGGGCACTTAAGATGCAATGCGACAAGCGAAACTGTGCAGTGATGCGTCAAAATGAATAGAACCTATACTTTTGATAAGTATCTTTCACACGACAAGCTACGCAGGAACGGTACCAGGGCAGCACTGGACTGACGAGAAATAAATAGGATTGAATCCGATTTTTTGCGATTTGACGCACGTCAACTAGGGCATTGAGCAATCGGAGAACAGCTTCAATGCACGTGGTCCAGCAGGGTGAAGCAGTTTCCAAAATGACGGAGGAAAAATACTTGTCGTTGAAAAACTACCCAGAGCTTTATGACAAAGGCCATCACAATTATAAAGATACAGATTTGAAAGGGAATATATGGGAGTCCATTTCGAAAGAACTGGATAAGCCTGGTATGTGTGATTTATTGCCATATGTGTTGAAATACCATCAGAGAAGACACTCATAATTTCCACATCATGTTGATAAGTAGTACCAGTCTTGATCATAGTTCTGTCAATAGCAATTTTGAACAGTTGTATAGATCTGGCAATTTTCAAACCTATCGCTGCTGGTTTGTGTGGTCATGTCGCTGCGAAAGGTCTCGTCGGGAGTCGTTGCCAATTAAAAAATCACTTTGTGTCTGGTGTGTGGAGACCTTTACTCATCCACTTTTTAATATGTCTTATGTAGACATTGATTTAATTTATATGTCAATTATAAAACCATGGCAGCCACTAAGCCAAGTCAGTTTTCCCCATTTACTATTTTTTTTTTATTTTTTTATTTAACAATAAAACAAACTGGTGATTTTATTGTTTTAAATGAATCCCAACTTTGGTGTTTGTGAAATAGACACAGATTCCAGGTGCAGGGAAAATGGTAGAAATAATATAATATCCCCTGTCAGATTTTGTTTTAAAACAACCCCCAATACATGTACTTGAACCAAATTTATTTTTCATACATTTATATATAAAAAATATTAACTTCATAAATTAATTTAATGTATAGAGTTATATGATGAAAATGCAGATTAAAGTATTGTTTTTTCTATATGGTCTCATTGTTCCGGGGATTGCTAAGCATACTAATGAAATCAAGTTATATAGCCCACTATTGTGTGCAAGTGGATCTTTCAAACTGGAGGACACAGAGATTGCTACATCAATCAATCTTGCTACAGTCCGCCACTGATGAAGTAACTTCATAATTGTATTTGTTATCTTGTGCAGGATGAAAGTATACAAGATGGGCCAAAGTAGATGAAGACCAAGTGCTTATCTATTTCAAGCCTTACAAGGTGAAAGCAGAAAACAAATGCCAGGTGAGATTGTAATGATTGTAATGGTGCCATACATATATTGAATATTTAGTTTTCTTATACATTCTGTCTGAGTCCGTTCAAAGTAAACACTCCCCGCCCCCAATAGCATAATCCTTTGGCATTTTACTATATTTTTAGTTTCTTTATTGGGGGTGGGGTGTTTGGGTATCCATATGAATTTTCCTGACAATTGGATAAGTTTGACGTAGGTGTGACATAGGGTCAGATGTAGAGGTGGGATGCTAAGAAATTCTCATGGTATGATAACTATCAGAAAAAATACCACGATTATCATATAATTATATTGCAGTGTAATTTTTTATATAAAATATTCAACTGGTTTTCAAATATGCAGATTAACACAAATCCACACACCTGTACTTTATTGGGTACCAGTATCTTTGCCTTCAGTCAGATTTATCAAGGTATTTGCATCAAAATGGGATTTACATCCTTTTTTTGTGAAGAAAACAATGTGTTAATATTGCTAGTAACAAACAATAATTTAGGCATACAGTACTTTTGAGTCTTTTAAAAGCCCTTTCACAAATGGTCGTTTGGTGCATGCTGAAGTACGGTTCAGTTCATTTGCAGGCATAAATGAAACATCCAAAACAAACTGATTCACCCCAGAATTTGCACCAAACCAATCGGCCTGAGACTACTTGTAAATACACAGATATACTGTATATGGTGCAAACTGTATTTGTGTAAAGACCATCATAAATATGCCCTGTTTCTTACATGCGGCTACTTTTTTATGTAAAGCAAACACCTTTGTATAATGGAACAGTCCAGGGATTATGGCTAGTCTGTAAATGTTATTGTGTTTTTGTTTGTTGTTTTTTTTTTTTTTTTTTATATAAAATGTTAATTATTGTATCATTTAACAACTGGAATAATGGCTGGTTCAGTGTGTACTACCAGGGAATAATACCATAGAGAGGTTTTGGGGAGAGAGTTTTGGGGACAGGAACCATTCAGATGGTATTACCCCTGGTAATACACACTAAACCAGCTATTGTTTATTGTAATATATGGATTTGAGTCTGAACAATATGTGTCTTCCCTTTCGGGTCTGCGTGGTGGATAGACTGAAATGCCAGCTCTGCACAAGCCACACTTTGAGCTCAAGCTGATGTGTTGAAGTGATAATACCATCGTTCAGAGCCCAGCGAAAATATTACCATTTGGGTATTACAAGATTTTTTTTCTATGACGCACAGTAGTATTCTTTAGGTCTATCCATGTATTTCAGTAGATTAACCTATATTAATATAAAAACATAAGAACATAAGAAAGTTTACAAACGAGAGGAGGCCATTCAGCCCATCTTGCTCGTTTGATTGTTAGTAGCTTATTGATCACAAAATCTCATCAAGCAGCTTCTTAAAGGATCCCAGGGTGTCAGCTTCAACAACATTACTGGGGAGTTGGTTCCAGACCCTCACAATTCTCTGTGTAAAAAAGTGCCTCCTATTTTCTGTTCTGAATGCCCCTTTATCTAATCTCCATGTGTGACCCCTGGTCCTTGTTTCTTTTTTCAGGTCAAAAAAGTCCCCTGGGTCGACATTGTCTATATCTTTTAGGATTTTGAATGTTTGAATCAGATCGCCGCGTAGTCTTCTTTGTTCAAGACTGAATAGATTCAATTCTTTTAGCCTGTCTGCATACGACATGCCTTTTAAACCCAGGATAATTCTGGTTGCTATTCTTTGTACTCTTTCTAGAGCAGCAATATCCTTTTTGTAACGAGGTGACCAGAACTGAACACAATATTCTAGGTGAGGTCTTACTAATGCATTGTAAAGTTTTAACATTACTACCCTTGATTTAAATTCAACACTTCTCACAATATATCCGAGCATCTTGTTGGCCTTTTTTATAGCTTTCTGAGTCAACATAAACTCCTAGGTCTTTTTCATAGTTCCCTTCTTCAATTTCAGTATCTCCCATATGATATTTATAATGCACATTTTTATTGCCTGCATGCAAAACTTTACACTTTTCTCTATTAAATGTCATTTGCCATGTGTCTGCCCAGTTCTGAATGCTGTCTAGATCATTTTGAATGACCTTTGCTGCTGCAACATTGTTTGCCACTCCTCCTATTTTTGTGTCGTCTGCAAATTTAACACGTTTGCTTACTATACCAGAATCTAAATCATTAATGTAGATTAGGAATAGCAGAGGGCCTAATACTGATCCCTGTGGTACACCACTGGTTACCTCACTCCATTTTGTATTATAGGTAAAAAAGAGATGGAGGATTTTTTGTTCCAGCACTCAAATATAAGGCATGATTGGACAACTGTCAAAGTGAAGATATTCAACGAGAAGAGCAAGATACAAAAGCTTTCACAGAGACGTCTGGCCAACCTCCAGGAGTGACACTGGGAATAATTACTCTCATTATTTCATGATGTTTGTAATTAAACCTTATAACTGTAATTGTAATCGTGACTGCAATGGTGCTAAAATACAATAATGTGGATGGATATTGAATTGAGTCTACTAAAGGCTGTCATTCATACCTGAATTCATTGTATGAGGGACGTTCTAAATGTTTTTAAAACACATACACTAATGGGAACCACTAATTTTCAGCTTAGCCACCGCCTTTAAGAATGCACTTTTCATATAGTTTTTTTTCTGTGAAGTTTTTGCTCGATTTGTATAATTTTGCGCACGACTACTGGCCACGATTGCCTCAGGTGGATACACTAAGAACTTAAGCCTTTATATACCTGAAATATGTCATTAGCATTTCTGATTGGATTACCTTAACCCTTTGCGGTCCTATGTCGGACCTGGTCTGACATCGCAATTTTCCCTTTCCGGTCCAATGTCGGACCCTGTCCGACATCATCAAAAAGACACAAAAAACAGGTCTCTAGTCTTTTTTCTCCGGAAAAAGCCGAGAAAACTATTCAATGGCCGAGTGAGACCGATAGGAGCCGAGAGAAGCCGGAAAAAAAAAAAATAGTGGGTGTATCTCATGAATACTGATAGACCCGACACTACATAGATAACACGGACATACACAAACAAGATAGCTGCTTCCGCATCCAGCGCTCAGAGAATATCACAGACATTTGCAGAGCTTTTTGAGATGTTATAGTAATAAAATAATGACTTGGATCGCATTACTGAGGTGTTTGCTGGAGATGCAGTACTGAGTGTCCTGTTGTTTTGAAGTGTCTTTTAAACCTGTTTTACTGTGAAAAAAAATACTTTTAAACAGCGCGTCTAAAATAAACTGCGTGTGTGAAAATAAATTGGACCTGACACGCACTTAATAAATGAACTGCAAAGGGTTAATATTTCACACAGCTACTATATTTCCAGTAACAAACATTAACTGATTTGGAGACTCCTGGTGACATGAAGTTGTAAATGCACACCATTTATTTATATATCATTTTTCATTTTCGTTTTACATTTTAATTAACATAAGTAAGATAAGTTAAATGTTTTAAACTCACCGATATCACCAAGATGTGGCTGGATCGGTCTAAGAAAACAGTTTGGTATGGTGGGCAATCGTTTTCTCGTTTCTTTTCTTTCCTGTTGGTTTGTCCTCTGCAGAGTGGGTGTCCCTCTTTAATCCTTTAAACTCTGCATATTTCTCAGCTTGGAAAGTGTCAATGTTGGGGCCGTTAATTGAAACAAACAGCATGCTGTTCAGTGTGCTTACATGCATTCGGCTTCTCTGGTCGGTCAGAATAAGGTTCATCACACTAAAGCCACGTTCACATTCAGCAGTGGACCACAGGAATTACACCTACTGTGGTTACCAGTTTGTTCAGGTTATCCCCCATGCGCTGAGTATCTTTGTGCTCTCTGAATTCCTTTATAGTTAGAGGTCGTGAAACGTTGAATTTTAAAGTTTTGCACAGATTCATAACTTTATCGTCCCCAAACAAAATTCTTGCATCCTCTTCTACAGGCCATGATGTGGGGTTGAGTACGGCTGCCTCCTCCAGGACCCCTTTATCATCAAATCTTCTTTCGATGTTGTCAAATAAAGCTTGTATGAACTGCGTGCGGAAACCTCTGTATTTCATTTGTTGAGCGTCAGATGGCTGTGTGATTGGAACCCCTTTAAATGCACCGGCTCTTGAGAACTCGTTGTTCATTGTGCTGGTATTTATTCAATCTCTGTCCTTCATAGCACGTAGAGCTTTTAATGCAACATCAATCTCCGGCTTGACAGTGATGACAGTGGAATTCCTATTTTGAAGAAACAGGGATAGCGCTTTTAGCGTCTCGAGTGCATCTTTCATTGTTGCTACTTCCATTACAAACAGCCAGTTTGTCATCTTCCCCAGTAGACCACCACATTCTGCTTTGTCCTGTGAAGAACGTGAGATGTCTGTTGAACCATTTCTAAAAAATGTAACAAGGGCAGGGTAACTTTCCCATAAAGCAGTCACCGATGTGCAGGAAGATGACGGCCAACGGACGTCAGAAACTCGACCAACCTTGTGTATATGTACACAGAGCTCAGCAGCCACAGCTTCAAGTTGCCTCTGGTTCTTGGGACTTAGTGAAAAAAATGAATACAGTGAATCGATTAATAGCTGAAAATGACTTGCTTCCTTTACTGTTCGAACAGCGTCATGAACAGCAAGCTCCAGTTTGTGGTTCATGCAGTGAATCTCGATTAGATTGTTGTTGATCTGTTCTCGCAGAATTGATGCTGCCCCTTTGTATTTCCCCAGCATCGATGCTGCTCCATCAGTTGCAAAACCCAGCAGACGCTCTCGAAGTATGTCTGCAGTGATGCCATACTGATTGAGGCTGGAAAGCAACTCATCTGCAATGCCAGCACCTGTCCCCGACTTTAGCGGCACAATGTTAAAAAAATAGTTGCCTAAAATAATATAATTGTATGTAAAAATAATGTGATATGTTGTAACAATTGTAAGTTGCCCTGGATAAGGGTGTCTGCTAAGAAATAAATAATAATAATAATAATCAATTACATACTTTGCAAGTTGTGCAGCCATTTTGTCTGCTACAAACGAGAGCATATTACAACCTGCATGGTCGGAATGCAGCATGTTCCCAGTATCCAATCCATTAAGCTGCTGTAGCTGCAAAATGTTTGGATGCATCTTAAACGTTTTCTTTACAAATCATGTAGGCTGTTATCATTATGCTCGTCGTTTTTTCCGATCACTGCAGTGCTGTTTTCAGCAGCTTTCTCTATGGCCTGCTTTTGTCTGGCTTGCGCTATGTGTTCACATTTCATATGAGACTTGCATTTACCGTGTTCACTTATTTTGTCATTTAGTTTTTTGGCTGATGTTGCAGTTGTGCCATTCATAAAGGCCTGGTCAATTCCAGGTCGTTCTTTTATATGGGTTCCCAGATCACGAATTGCTGAACAAACCGAGCAAATGACTGAACCGCTGGGATTAGCCTTTAGCCAAGCGCGATTAGCCTTCCATTTTTTGAAGCGAGCCTGCCCTACACAGCCGCCGATATTAATTGCCTGCTCTTCTGAGGCCCCTATGCTCTCCTGTGTGTCAGTACACATAGGGTACATACCTGCATCGTCACCTTTGATAGCTTTATTTCTGCCGCTGCAGAAATAAAGCTGTCTAGAGGATGAGATGTTCAATTTGAGCCCAGTTTTGGCTGTTTTGGTGATTTTTTGTATTTTTCATTCATTAGTAGTAAACTGGCAGTTATAGAAAAATAGCTGAATATGTCAATGGTTTCCTCCCAGTTTCTCAATATCTCCACATTTCTTAGCCACATAGTCAGGTTTAATGTAAACTAGAAGTTGTGATCTTCAATTTAAACCCACTTTTGCCTGTTTGGGGGATTTCTTTCATTATTAGTAAACTGGCAGTTATATACCATTCTGTTCAATACAGTTGATTTGACTGCACAGCAAAAACCAGCTAGCTTTGAGGCTGCATACCTCCATAAATAGGAAAGTTCCACACATATTGCAAAAATGCTCTAGTCCACAGTGATCAGACCTACAATTTGAGACCATTTGGTGATAAAATGCAGCTTTGTGTCAATTTTAAACCACCCCAGACGTTTCTGTGCAATACTGTTTGTCATTTGTTCAAAGGCGTACAAATAAACACCTGTATTTGTTGACAGAGATGCTGTGTCAGTGTATAAACACCTGTATTTGTTGACAGAGATGCTGTGTCAGTGTATAAACACCTGTATTTGTTGACAGAGATGCTGTGTCAGTGTATAAACACCTGTATTTGTTGACAGAGATGCTGTGTCAGTGTATAAACACCTGTATTTGTTGACAGAGATGCTGTGTCAGTGTATAAAGGCCTGATCTCATTTACACAGGGGCTGTGTCAGTGTATAAACACCTGTACTTGTTGACAGAGACCGACTTTATACCTTAGAAGAAGGTAAAGCTTTTTTTGTAGCTCTGGTCATTTACTTCGATTCTGGCTGTGGTCATATAACTCAATTCTGACTCTGTTCATGTAGCAGTATTCTGACTCTTGTCATGTAACTCAATT
>NW_026708395.1:22500-27500 GCF_902713425.1 Acipenser ruthenus | reverse complement strand
TCGGCCTCGCTCAGAAAGGTCGGCAGCCCCCCTCTCCCGGTGGGAAGGAAGGGCCGCCTCTCTCAAAGTCGTCAGCCATCTGGAGGGGAGGAACCGCCGTGCCTGAACACCGGTGCAAGACCGGCCCGCAGGGGCCCTCCCTAGTTGGGCTGAAGAAGCCAAAGGGTGAGTGGAACTGGAGAGAGAGATGGTCCCGCGACCCGACTCGCCTCCTTGCCCTCGCCCTAGTCCACAGTAGGGCGGTCGGACAGGGTTTTAGAACAACAAAAAACAAAACCACACCGAGACTTGTCCAGGACTTTTTCTTGGAAAGTGTGAGCTCTGGTTCAAGTGCGGAGCCTCCCACAGCATGGACCCGACAGGAGGAGTCATCCCGGCCATCTTCCCCTGCCCAGCACAAAGCCTCCAAGCCTGGCTTCAACTGATCACTCACAAGCATTTTTCTGACACCTCCGTCCTGACTTAGAAATATTTTTTGTTCTAAAAACCCTGTCGACGGAAATCTCCGCGGGTCCCCCCGTTGTATCTCAGACATGGAGTCTTTATGGGCAACGGGGCCGAAGTCACACTGCCAAGGAGTCGCTGCCACCCCGCAGGACATTTCAATCTCGGCCGTTTACAGACTTCCATAAACTGCCCTGCTATGGTCATGGTCATGTCATGTTAAAGATAGGCGACATGACTATGTCTTTTTCAACTCTTAGTTTCTGGCGGAGCCAAAAAAGTCCGGACTATGGTCATCTAATGTTAAAGATAGGATTTTTTTTTTTAAAGTGCTCGGCCAATGACCATGTCCACCAAAAGGCTCGCATTGAAGGTAGACACGACCATGTCCACAACGGGACTTAGTCTCTAGCAGCAAAAACATGGAGGTCACCAAGGACACAAACGGCACACTGCTGCTGAAAACAGAGCCTCCAAACCCCGCGAGGGCAACAGGCTTCAAGTGCACTGAAAGTCAGCGACACAAATGGCACACTGTTGCCCAAAACAGAGCCTCCAAACCCCGTGAAGGCAAGAGACTTAAAGTGCATTAAAAATAAAAAAATGTAAGGGACCCACACTGCCTACTCAAGCCCAAAACAGAGCCTCCAGCCCGGCCTGATCTGGCGCCAGGCGCGGGAGGGCAGCATACTTCCATCAGCATGGAAGTCCAGGACTGTAAGGGGACCCACCGCCTCCCCAAGCCGAAAACAGAGCCTCCAGCCCGACCTGATCTGGCGCCAGGCACGGGAGGGCAACAGACAGACTTCCAGGGAAGTGGAAGCTGCCAGGGGTGAATGGGAACTCTGCCCGGGGTGCAGAGCCTCCCACATGGCTTGACTTATTATTTTTACTTAAATATTTTTTTGATGAAAAGACCATGCCCTTAGTAATATGCACTTACCCCCCCAGTGTATCTGTTATCTAATAGCATTATGAGAGCAAGTCACTACTTCATGCCGACCTCCTGGAACTGCCGCTCGGCCACCCAGACCCACTTTGTCCACTAAGGTTTTTTGTGGCTATGGTAATGTATTATTATTATGTGTTTATTTAGCAGACACCTTTATCCAAGGCGACTTACAGAGACTAGGGTGTGTGAACTTTGCATCAGCTGCAGAGTCACTTACAATTACATCTCACCCGAAAGACGGAGCACAAGGAGGTTAAGTGACTTGCTCAGGGTCACACAGTGAGTCAGTGGCTAAGGTGGGATTTGAACCGGGGACCTCCTGGTTACAAGCCCTTTTCTTTAACCACTGGACCACACAGCCTCCAATGTAGCACTATTCTGACTCTAGTCAATTCTATTCTAACTATGGTCATTTAGCTCAATGGTGACTCTGGTCATGTAGCTCAATGGTGACTCTGGTCATGTAGCTCAATGGTGACTCTGGTCATGTAGCTCAATTTTGACTATGGTCAGTGCGGCAGTGTGGAGTAGTGGTTAGGTCTCGGGACTCTTGACTAGAAGGTCGTGGGTTCAATCCCAGGTGGGGGACATTGCTGCTGTACCCTTGAGCAAGGTACTTTACCTAGATTGCTCCAGTAACAATCCAACTGTATAAATGGGTAATTGTATGTAGAAAAATAATATAATTGTATGTAAAAATAATGTGATATCTTGTAACAATTGTAAGTCGTCCTGGATAAGGGTGTCTGCTAAGAAATACAGTGGCTCTCAAAAGTATTCACCCCCCTTGGACTTTTCCACATTTCATTGTGTTACAACATGGAATCAAAATGGATTTAATTGGGAGTTTTTGCCACTGATCAACACAAGAAAAGTCCATAATGTCAAAGTGAAAAATAAAATCTACAACTTGTTCTAAATTAATTACAAATATAAAACAGAAAATAATTGATTGCATAAGTATTCACCCCCTTTGCTATGACACACCTAAATAAGCTCTGGTGCAACCAATTGTCTTTAGAAGTCACATAATTAGTTGAATGGAGTCCACCTGTGTGCAATTAAGGTGTTTCACATGATTTCAGGTTAAATACACCTGTCTCTGGGAGGTCCCACAGTTGGTTAGTACATTTCCTAACAAAAACTACATCATGAAGGTGAAGGAACATTCAAAGCAAATCCGGAATAAGGTTCTTCAAAAGCACCAATCAGGGGTAGGATATAAGAACATTTCCAAGGCATTGAATATCCTCTCAGAGCACAGTAAAGTCCATTATTAAGAAATGGAGAGAATATGGCACAACTGTGAATCTGTCTAGAACAGGCCGTCCTCAAAAACGGAGTATCCGGGCGTATAGGGCACTAGTCAGGGAGGCCACCAAGAGGCCTATGGCAACTCTAAAGGAGTTACAGTGTTCCACGGCTGAGCTGGGAGACACTGTGCATATGGCAACAATAGCCCGGGTGCTTCACAAAACTGGCCTTTATGGGAGAGTGGCAAAAAGAAAGCCATTGTTGAAAAGAACTCGCATCAAATCTCGGCTAGAGTTTCCCAGAAGGCATGTGGGAGACTCTGAGACCAAGTGGAAGAAGATTGTATGGCCTGATGAGACCAGAATAGAGCTTTTTGGCCACAACGCTAAGCGCTATGTTTGGCGCAAGCCTAACACCGTACATCATCCTGAGAACACCATCCCTACCGTGAAGCATGGTGGTGGCAGCATCATGCTATGGGGATGCTTCTCTGCGTCAGGGCCTGGAAAGCTCGTGAAGATAGAGGGCAAAATGGATGCGGCAAAGTACAGAGAAATCCTGAAGGAAAACCTGCTGAAGTCTGCAAGAGACCTGGGACTTGGAGAAGATTCATCTTCCAGCAGGACAATGACCCCAAACATACAGCCAAAGGCACACTGGAGTGGCTTAAAAACAAAAAGGTCAATGTCCTGGAGTGGCCCAGTCAAAGCCCGGACCTCAATCCAATTGAGAATATGTGGAAAGAGTTGAAAATTGCTGTTCACCAAAGGTCCCCATCCAACTTGACGGAGCTTGAGCAATTTTGCAAAGAAGAATGGGCAAAAATAGCAGTGTCCAGATGTGCAAAGCTGGTAGAGACTTATCCAAATAGACTCATGGCTGTAATTGCTGCCAAAGGTGCCTCTACCAAATATTGACTCAAGGGGGTGAATACTTATGCAATCAATTATTTTCTGTTTTGTATTTGTAATTAATCTGTGGAGAAGATCTTCCCTGTTTTTCAACATTTACTTTTCAAAACGAACATTTGTCATTCAAAAGTCCAACAGCATAATGCAAGGAGAATGGCTAATTCATTAGGAACAGTCATGTTGAAGACAGTACCAGTTTCAAATGATTAAAAACTGGGAAACTGTTTGAGAAAAGAAATATATAAAATAGTTTATTTAAAAATATTTAATATATACACATTTTTTTAAGAAATACTGTTCCAATGGTCATTTCAAATGTGCTGCGAGTTTAAAATCGTCTGGAAATTAAACACTGATGCCTTTTTTAATTGTATTGTTTTTGAAAAAAGTTGAAAGGCTGGGAGAATCTTCTGTGGAGAAGATCTTCCCTCCCTTTCAACATTAATTCTCAAACTGAATGCAGTAGGGATTCAAGGAAATGCATGCACATGGATTAGGGAGTGGTTAACATGTAGAAAACAGAAAGTACTAAATAGAGGAGAAACCTCAAAATGTAGTGAGGTAGCCAGGGGTGTACCTCAGGGATCACTATTAGGTCCTCTGCTATTCCTAATCTACATTCATGATTTAGATTCTGGTATAGTAAGCAAGCTTGTTAAATTTGCAGACGACACAAAAATAGGAGTGGCGGCAAACACTGTTGTAGCAGCAAAGGTCATTCAAAATGATCTAGACAGCATTCAGAACTTGGCAGACACGTGGCAAATTACATTTTAATAGAGAGAAGTGTAACGTATTGCACACAGGCAATACAAATGGGCATTATAAATATCATATGGGAGATACTGAAATTGAAGAAGGGATCTATGAAAAAGACCTAGGAGTTTATGTTGACTCAGAAATGTCTTCATCGAGACAATGTGAGGAAGCAATAAAAAAGGCCAACAAGATGCTCGGATATATTGTGAGGTGTGTTGATTTTAAATCAAGGGAAGTAATGTTAAAACTTTACAATGCATTAGTAAGACCTCACCTAGAATACTGTGTTCAGTTCTGGTCACCTTGTTACAAAAAGGATATTGCTGCTCTAGAAAGAGTGCAAAGAAGATGGTTAATCTTCCCTCTGACATTCTCCATTGACAAATTGAGGGATGCGCACCAGGCCGCACACCCGCCGCTCCGGATTCGGGGATCTGAACCCGACTCTCTTTGGATCGGCCGGGGGGCGACGGAGGCAATCACCCCTCCCTTTCAGAACGGCATTCGCCTATCTCTTAGGACCGACTGACCCATGTTCAATCATTTTCTGTTTTGTATTTGTAATTAATTTAGAACAATTTGTAGATTTTATTTTTCACTTTGACATTATGGACTTTTTTTGTGTTGATCAGTGGCAAAAACTCCTAATGAAATCAATTTTGAATTCCTTGTTGTAACAC
>NW_026708395.1:10000-12500 GCF_902713425.1 Acipenser ruthenus | reverse complement strand
GAACCGGGGACCTCCTGGTTACAAGCCCTTTTCTTTAACCACTGGACCACACAGCCTCCAATGTAGCACTATTCTGACTCTAGTCAATTCTATTCTAACTATGGTCATTTAGCTCAATGGTGACTCTGGTCATGTAGCTCAATGGTGACTCTGGTCATGTAGCTCAATGGTGACTCTGGTCATGTAGCTCAATTTTGACTATGGTCAGTGCGGCAGTGTGGAGTAGTGGTTAGGTCTCGGGACTCTTGACTAGAAGGTCGTGGGTTCAATCCCAGGTGGGGGACATTGCTGCTGTACCCTTGAGCAAGGTACTTTACCTAGATTGCTCCAGTAACAATCCAACTGTATAAATGGGTAATTGTATGTAGAAAAATAATATAATTGTATGTAAAAATAATGTGATATCTTGTAACAATTGTAAGTCGTCCTGGATAAGGGTGTCTGCTAAGAAATACAGTGGCTCTCAAAAGTATTCACCCCCCTTGGACTTTTCCACATTTCATTGTGTTACAACATGGAATCAAAATGGATTTAATTGGGAGTTTTTGCCACTGATCAACACAAGAAAAGTCCATAATGTCAAAGTGAAAAATAAAATCTACAACTTGTTCTAAATTAATTACAAATATAAAACAGAAAATAATTGATTGCATAAGTATTCACCCCCTTTGCTATGACACACCTAAATAAGCTCTGGTGCAACCAATTGTCTTTAGAAGTCACATAATTAGTTGAATGGAGTCCACCTGTGTGCAATTAAGGTGTTTCACATGATTTCAGGTTAAATACACCTGTCTCTGGGAGGTCCCACAGTTGGTTAGTACATTTCCTAACAAAAACTACATCATGAAGGTGAAGGAACATTCAAAGCAAATCCGGAATAAGGTTCTTCAAAAGCACCAATCAGGGGTAGGATATAAGAACATTTCCAAGGCATTGAATATCCTCTCAGAGCACAGTAAAGTCCATTATTAAGAAATGGAGAGAATATGGCACAACTGTGAATCTGTCTAGAACAGGCCGTCCTCAAAAACGGAGTATCCGGGCGTATAGGGCACTAGTCAGGGAGGCCACCAAGAGGCCTATGGCAACTCTAAAGGAGTTACAGTGTTCCACGGCTGAGCTGGGAGACACTGTGCATATGGCAACAATAGCCCGGGTGCTTCACAAAACTGGCCTTTATGGGAGAGTGGCAAAAAGAAAGCCATTGTTGAAAAGAACTCGCATCAAATCTCGGCTAGAGTTTCCCAGAAGGCATGTGGGAGACTCTGAGACCAAGTGGAAGAAGATTGTATGGCCTGATGAGACCAGAATAGAGCTTTTTGGCCACAACGCTAAGCGCTATGTTTGGCGCAAGCCTAACACCGTACATCATCCTGAGAACACCATCCCTACCGTGAAGCATGGTGGTGGCAGCATCATGCTATGGGGATGCTTCTCTGCGTCAGGGCCTGGAAAGCTCGTGAAGATAGAGGGCAAAATGGATGCGGCAAAGTACAGAGAAATCCTGAAGGAAAACCTGCTGAAGTCTGCAAGAGACCTGGGACTTGGAGAAGATTCATCTTCCAGCAGGACAATGACCCCAAACATACAGCCAAAGGCACACTGGAGTGGCTTAAAAACAAAAAGGTCAATGTCCTGGAGTGGCCCAGTCAAAGCCCGGACCTCAATCCAATTGAGAATATGTGGAAAGAGTTGAAAATTGCTGTTCACCAAAGGTCCCCATCCAACTTGACGGAGCTTGAGCAATTTTGCAAAGAAGAATGGGCAAAAATAGCAGTGTCCAGATGTGCAAAGCTGGTAGAGACTTATCCAAATAGACTCATGGCTGTAATTGCTGCCAAAGGTGCCTCTACCAAATATTGACTCAAGGGGGTGAATACTTATGCAATCAATTATTTTCTGTTTTGTATTTGTAATTAATCTGTGGAGAAGATCTTCCCTGTTTTTCAACATTTACTTTTCAAAACGAACATTTGTCATTCAAAAGTCCAACAGCATAATGCAAGGAGAATGGCTAATTCATTAGGAACAGTCATGTTGAAGACAGTACCAGTTTCAAATGATTAAAAACTGGGAAACTGTTTGAGAAAAGAAATATATAAAATAGTTTATTTAAAAATATTTAATATATACACATTTTTTTAAGAAATACTGTTCCAATGGTCATTTCAAATGTGCTGCGAGTTTAAAATCGTCTGGAAATTAAACACTGATGCCTTTTTTAATTGTATTGTTTTTGAAAAAAGTTGAAAGGCTGGGAGAATCTTCTGTGGAGAAGATCTTCCCTCCCTTTCAACATTAATTCTCAAACTGAATGCAGTAGGGATTCAAGGAAATGCATGCACATGGATTAGGGAGTGGTTAACATGTAGAAAACAGAAAGTACTAAATAGAGGAGAAACCTCAAAATGTAGTGAGGTAGCCAGGGGTGTACCTCAGGGATCACTATTAGGTCCTCTGCTATTCCTAATCTACATTCATGATTTAGATTCTGGTA
>NW_026708394.1:0-61072 GCF_902713425.1 Acipenser ruthenus | reverse complement strand
TGACTGGTTTTATGTGTTAGAAAGTTGTTTGAATTTGCATCGTTTCAGTTGCTTCTTCTCACTTGGAAGCCTCGATTCTACAGGTTTTGGGGCAGAAAAGGAATTAATCTTTACTTTGCTAATGATATTTTAGAATTCACCAACGACCAATTATATCAACATCGTTTTTTAACCATGCAGGCTACTTCAGAAAAAGGCATTCTCTTTCATTTATTATAGTAAGTGCTTTTCTTTGGGGTAGCTTTATTGGCGTTTATCAGCCAGTATCTCAACATGTTGTGTTTTTATATCCAAAGCTACAACAGTTCCTTTTGAATTCTACTTCAACTTTAGTACGGTCTTTTATAAATAAGAGTAAGTGCTATCAAGTTGGGACAAAATTTGAGGATACTAAGCTTCTCTTCTCTGCTGTTTCTCATCCAAACATTAGAAAATCGAAAAATGAAAAATGTTCACAAAATTAACTGTGAAAGGATAAGGCTGATCCAGAAATGTCTTATAGTCACAAGGATTACTTTAACAAAAGCACTAACTCGTTCATTGCATTAGTAAGTGCTTTTTGTTGGGGTAGATCTTGGCTGTATTTTTTTTCAATTTACCAATAATGTGTTTTAACAATCAGAATGTGGGCGCAAGGGTTATTTTACAAAATCTTATGTCATATCTATCAAATAAATGGACAATGGGTTCAATAAGTATTAACACTTGTATTGACATAGAAACTACATGTGTGAGACTGCTGATTGGGTACTCAACACTATCTTTTGTTTAGTAAAGCAGAAGGAGGTTAAATCATTTTCATTGAGACAAATATAATGACGGTGCAAGAAAGGGGCTTGGCTGCAAATAGTCCCGTTCTTGCCAGATTTCTACCCGAACATAAAAAGGGAGCATTTTTGTAGTAGGAACATACCTGCAAGGTATCCAGAAGGAGAAGACATTGCCACTAAGAAGGAAGATTTGTTTCACCAAGGATTTGCACATGCTGGAATTAAGTAAGTCTTAGTTGTATTTCTTTAAAACAACACTTTATTGTCCCAGGAGTTGAAATACTTACAGATTGTAATAGTCACAATGATTACATTAACTTAAGCACTAACTCGTTGTTTTTAAAAGTAAGTGCTTTTTGTTGGGGTACTCTGTAGTTGATTTTTTCATCAGATATTTCACTCTGTCTATCTCCATTGAGAACAGTCCATCTCCAGCTTTATTTTTGATAGAAATGAACACTTTCAGGCTACTTCAAAAAGGGCATTCACTTTACTTTTCTTGTAGTAAGTGCTTTTCTTTGGGGTAGCTTTATTGCTGCATTTCAACCAGTAACTCTTCAAATCAATGTTGTTTGTCAATCGTATCCTACAACAACGTTTTATTTTGAATTAATCTCCAACTTTAGTACTGCCTTTGTTTCTTGTAACAGTAAGGCTATCAAGTTGGGCAAATGTGAGAATAATATACTGCTTTTTATTTACCAAAATGTAACCCAGTGCACAGTACAGTGAATATGAACCTGGACAAATGTAATGCCAGGTGACAGTTTTAAACAGACAAGATTTGTTTTATTCAGAAGGATTATTGTAACTGACTGGTTTTATGTGTTAGAAAGTTGTTTGAATTTGCATCGTTTCAGTTGCTTCTCACTTAGAAGCCTCGATTCTACAGGTTTTGGGGCAGAAAAGGAATTACTCTTTGCTTTGCTAATGATATTTTAGAATTCACCAACGACCAATTATATCAACATCGTTTTTTAACCATGCAGGCTACTTCAAAAAGGGGCATTCTCTTTCATTTATTATAGTAAGTGCTTTTCTTTGGGGTAGCTTTATTGGCGTTTATCAGCCAGTATCTCAACATGTTGTGTTTTTATATCCAAAGCTACAACAGTTCCTTTTGAATTCTACTTCAACTTTAGTACTGTCTTTTATAAATAAGAGTAAGTGCTATCAAGTTGGGGCAAAATTTGAGGATACTAAGCTTCTCTTCTCTGCTGTTTCTCATCCAAACATTAGAAAATCGAAAAATGAATGAAAATCTCACAAAATTAACTGTGAAAGGATAAGGCTGATCCAGAAATGTCTTATAGTCACAAGGATTACTTTAACAAAAGCACTAACTCGTTCATTGCATTAGTAAGTGCTTTTTGTTGGGGTAGATCTTGGCTGTATTTTTTTTCAATTTACCAATAATGTGTTTTAAACAATCAGAATGCGGGGCGCAAGGGTTATTTTACAAAATGTTATGTCATATCTATCAAATAAATGGACAATGGGTTCAATAAGTATTAACACTTGTATTGACATAGAAACTACATGTGTGAGACTGCTGATTGGGTACTCAACACTATCTTTTGTTTAGTAAACCAGAAGGAGGTTAAATCATTTTCATTGAGACAAATATAACGACGGTGCAAGAAAGGGGCTTGGCTGCAAATAGTCCCGTTCTTGCCAGATTTCTACCCGAACATAAAAAGGGAGCATTTTTGTAGTAGGAACATACCTGCAAGGTATCCAGAAGGAGAAGACATTGCCACTAAGAAGGAAGATTTGTTTCACCAAGGATTTGCACATGCTGGAATTAAGTAAGTCTTAGTTGTATTTCTTTAAAACAACACTTTATTGTCCCAGGAGTTGAAATACTTACAGATTGTAATAGTCACAATGATTACTTTAACTTAAGCACTAACTCGTTGTTTTTAAAAGTAAGTGCTTTTTGTTGGGGTACTCTGTAGTTGATTTTTTCATCAGATATTTCACTCTGTCTATCTCCATTGAGAACAGTCCATCTCCAGCTTTATTTTTGATAGAAATGAACACTTTCAGGCTACTTCAAAAAGGGGCATTCACTTTACTTTTCTTGTAGTAAGTGCTTTTCTTTGGGGTAGCTTTATTGCTGCATTTCAACCAGTTAACTCTTCAAATCAATGTTGTTTGTCAATCGTATCCTACAACAACGTTTTATTTGGAATTAATCTCCAACTTTAGTACTGCCTTTGTTTCTTGTAACAGTAAGGCTATCAAGTTGGGGCAAATGTGAGAATAATATACTGCTTTTTATTTACCAAAATGTAACCCAGTGCACAGTACAGTGAATATGAACCTGGACAAATGTAATGCCAGGTGACAGTTTTAAACAGACAAGATTTGTTTTATTCAGAAGGATTATTGTAACGTATACACTGACTGGTTTTATGTGTTAGAAAGTTGTTTGAATTTGCATCGTTTCAGTTGCTTCTTCTCACTTGGAAGCCTCGATTCTACAGGTTTTGGGGCAGAAAAGGAATTAATCTTTACTTTGCTAATGATATTTTAGAATTCACCAACGACCAATTATATCAACATCGTTTTTTAACCATGCAGGCTACTTCAGAAAAAGGCATTCTCTTTCATTTATTATAGTAAGTGCTTTTCTTTGGGGTAGCTTTATTGGCGTTTATCAGCCAGTATCTCAACATGTTGTGTTTTTATATCCAAAGCTACAACAGTTCCTTTTGAATTCTACTTCAACTTTAGTACTGTCTTTTATAATAAGAGTAAGTGCTATCAAGTTGGGGCAAAATTTGAGGATACTAAGCTTCTCTTCTCTGCTGTTTCTCATCCAAACATTAGAAAATCGAAAAATGAATGAAAATCTTCACAAAATTAACTGTGAAAGGATAAGGCTGATCCAGAAATGTCTTATAGTCACAAGGATTACTTTAACAAAAGCACTAACTCGTTCATTGCATTAGTAAGTGCTTTTTGTTGGGGTAGATCTTGGCTGTATTTTTTTTTCAATTTACCAATAATGTGTTTTAACAATCAGAATGCGGGCGCAAGGGTTATTTTACAAAATGTTATATCATATCTATCAAATAAATGGACAATGGGTTCAATAAGTATTAACACTTGTATTGACATAGAAACTACATGTGTGAGACTGCTGATTGGGTACTCAACACTATCTTTTCTTTAGTAAAGCAGAAGGAGGTTAAATCATTTTCATTGAGACAAATATAACGACGGTGCAAGAAAGGGGCTTGGCTGCAAATAGTCCTACTACAAAAAGGGAGCATTTTTTGTAGCAGGAACATTCCTGCCAGATTTCTCCAGAACATAAAAAGGGAGCATTTTTGTAGTAGGAACATTCCTGCAAGGTATCCAGAAGGAGAAGACATTGCCACTAAGAAGGAAGATTTGTTTCACCAAGGATTTGCACATGCTGGAATTAAGTAAGTCTTAGTTGTATTTCTTTAAAACAACACTTTATTGTCCCAGGAGTTGAAATACTTACAGATTGTAATAGTCACAATGATTACTTTAACTTAAGCACTAACTCGTTGTTTTTAAAAGTAAGTGCTTTTTGTTGGGGTAACTCTGTAGTTGATTTTTTCATCAGATATTTCACTCTGTCTATCTCCATTGAGAACAGTCCATCTCCAGCTTTATTTTTGATAGAAATGAACACTTTCAGGCTACTTCAAAAAGGGGGCATTCACTTTACTTTTCTTGTAGTAAGTGCTTTTCTTTGGGGTAGCTTTATTGCTGCATTTCAACCAGTAACTCTTCAAATCAATGTTGTTTGTCAATCGTATCCTACAACAACGTTTTATTTGGAATTAATCTCCAACTTTAGTACTGCCTTTGTTTCTTGTAACAGTAAGGCTATCAAGTTGGGGCAAATGTGAGAATAATATACTGCTTTTTATTTACCAAAATGTAACCCAGTACACAGTACAGTGAATATGAACCTGGACAAATGTAATGCCAGGTGACAGGTTTTAAACAGGACAAGATTTGTTTTATTCAGAAGGATTATTGTAACGTATACACTGACTGGTTTTATGTGTTAGAAAGTTGTTTGAATTTGCATCGTTTCAGTTGCTTCTCACTTGGAAGCCTCGATTCTACAGGTTTTGGGGCAGAAAAGGAATTACTCTTTACTTTGCTAATGATATTTTAGAATTCACCAACGACCAATTATATCAACATCATTTTTTAACCATGCAGGCTACTTCAAAAAAAGGCATTCTCTTTCATTTATTATAGTAAGTGCTTTTCTTTGGGGTAGCTTTATTGGCGTTTATCAGCCAGTATCTCAACATGTTGTGTTTTTATATCCAAAGCTACAACAGTTCCTTTTGAATTCTACTTCAACTTTAGTACTGTCTTTTATAAATAAGAGTAAGTGCTATCAAGTTGGGGCAAAATTTGAGGATACTAAGCTTCTCTTCTCTGCTGTTTCTCATCCAAACATTAGAAAATCGAAAAATGAATGAAAATGTTCACAAAATTAACTGTGAAAGGATAAGGCTGATCCAGAAATGTCTTATAGTCACAAGGATTACTTTAACAAAAGCACTAACTCGTTCATTGCATTAGTAAGTGCTTTTTGTTGGGGTAGATCTTGGCTGTATTTTTTTCAATTTACCAATAATGTGTTTTAACAATCAGAATGCGGGCGCAAGGGTTATTTTACAAAATGTTATGTCATATCTATCAAATAAATGGACAATGGGTTCAATAAGTATTAACACTTGTATTGACATAGAAACTACATGTGTGAGACTGCTGATTGGGTACTCAACACTATCTTTTGTTTAGTAAAGCAGAAGGAGGTTAAATCATTTTCATTGAGACAAATATAACGACGGTGCAAGAAAGGGGCTTGGCTGCAAATAGTCCCGTTCTTGCCAGATTTCTACCCGAACATAAAAAGGGAGCATTTTTGTAGTAGGAACATTCCTGCAAGGTATCCAGAAGGAGAAGACATTGCCACTAAGAAGGAAGATTTGTTTCACCAAGGATTTGCACATGCTGGAATTAAGTAAGTCTTAGTTGTATTTCTTTAAAACAACACTTTATTGTCCCAGGAGTTGAAATACTTACAGATTGTAATAGTCACAATGATTCCTTTAACTTAAGCACTAACTCGTTGTTTTTAAAAGTAAGTGCTTTTTGTTGGGGTACTCTGTAGTTGATTTTTTCATCAGATATTTCACTCTGTCTATCTCCATTGAGAACAGTCCATCTCCAGCTTTATTTTTGATAGAAATGAACACTTTCAGGCTACTTCAAAAAGGGGCATTAACTTTACTTTTCTTGTAGTAAGTGCTTTTCTTTGGGGTAGCTTTATTGCTGCATTTCAACCAGTAACTCTTCAAATCAATGTTGTTTGTCAATCGTATCCTACAACAACGTTTTATTTTGAATTAATCTCCAACTTTAGTACTGCCTTTGTTTCTTGTAACAGTAAGGCTATCAAGTTGGGGCAAATGTGAGAATAATATACTGCTTTTTATTTACCAAAATGTAACCCAATTTACCAATATGAACCAGGACAAATGTAATGCCAGGTGACAGTTTTAAACAGACAAGATTTGTTTTATTCAGAAGGATTATTGTAACGTATACACTGACTGGTTTTATGTGTTAGAAAGTTGTTTGAATTTGCATCGTTTCAGTTGCTTCTCATTTGGAAGCCTCGTTTCTACAGGTTTTGGGGCAGAAAAGGAATTACTCTTTACTTTGCAAATGATATTTTAGAATTCACCAACGACCAATTATATCAACATCATTTTTTAACCATGCAGGCTACTTCAAAAAAGGCATTCTCTTTCATTTATTATAGTAAGTGCTTTTCTTTGGGGTAGCTTTATTGGCGTTTATCAGCCAGTATCTCAACATGTTGTGTTTTTATATCCAAAGCTACAACAGTTCCTTTTGAATTCTACTTCAACTTTAGTACTGTCTTTTATAAATAAGAGTAAGTGCTATCAAGTTGGGGCAAAATTTGAGGATACTAAGCTTCTCTTCTCTGCTGTTTCTCATCCAAACATTAGAAAATCGAAAAATGAATGAAAATGTTCACAAAATTAACTGTGAAAGGATAAGGCTGATCCAGAAATGTCTTATAGTCACAAGGATTACTTTAACAAAAGCACTAACTCGTTCATTGCATTAGTAAGTGCTTTTTGTTGGGGTAGATCTTGGCTGTATTTTTTTCAATTTACCAATAATGTGTTTTAACAATCAGAATGTGGGCGCAAGGGTTATTTTACAAAATGTTATGTCATATCTATCAAATAAATGGACAATGGGTTCAATAAGTATTAACACTTGTATTGACATAGAAACTACATGTGTGAGACTGCTGATTGGGTACTCAACACTATCTTTTGTTTAGTAATGCAGAAGGAGGTTAAATCATTTTCATTGAGACAAATATAACGACGGTGCAAGAAAGGGGCTTGGCTGCAAATAGTTCCGTTCCTGCCAGATTTCTCCCAGAACATAAAAAGGGAGCATTTTTGTAGTAGGAACATTCCTGCAAGGTATCCAGAAGGAGAAGACATTGCCACTAAGAAGGAAGATTTGTTTCACCAAGGATTTGCACATGCTGGAATTAAGTAAGTCTTAGTTGTATTTCTTTAAAACAACACTTTATTGTCCCAGGGGTTGAAATACTTACAGATTGTAATAGTCACAATGATTACTTTAACTTAAGCACTAACTCGTTGTTTTTAAAAGTAAGTGCTTTTTGTTGGGGTACTCTGTAGTTGATTTTTTCATCAGATATTTCACTCTGTCTATCTCCATTGAGAACAGTCCATCTCCAGCTTTATTTTTGATAGAAATGAACACTTTCAGGCTACTTCAAAAAGGGGCATTCACTTTACTTTTCTTGTAGTAAGTGCTTTTCTTTGGGGTAGCTTTATTGCTGCATTTCAACCAGTAACTCTTCAAATCAATGTTGTTTGTCAATCGTATCCTACAACAATGTTTTATTTTGAATTAATCTCCAACTTTAGTACTGCCTTTGTTTCTTGTAACAGTAAGGCTATCAAGTTGGGGCAAATGTGAGAATAATATACTGCTTTTTATTTACCAAAATGTAACCCAGTACACAGTACAGTGAATATGAACCTGGACAAATGTAATGCCAGGTGACAGTTTTAAACAGACAAGATTTGTTTTATTCAGAAGGATTATTGTAACGTATACACTGACTGGTTTTATGTGTTAGAAAGTTGTTTGAATTTGCATCGTTTCAGTTGCTTCTCACTTGGAAGCCTCGTTTCTACAGGTTTTGGGGCAGAAAAGGAATTACTCTTTACTTTGCTAATGATATTTTAGAATTCACCAACGACCAATTATATCAACATCATTTTTTAACCATGCAGGCTACTTCAAAAAAGGCATTCTCTTTCATTTATTATAGTAAGTGCTTTTCTTTGGGGTAGCTTTATTGGCGTTTATCAGCCAGTATCTCAACATGTTGTGTTTTTATATCCAAAGCTACAACAGTTCCTTTTGAATTCTACTTCAACTTTAGTACTGTCTTTTATAAATAAGAGTAAGTGCTATCAAGTTGGGGCAGAATTTGAGGATACTAAGCTTCTCTTCTCTGCTGTTTCTCATCCAAACATTAGAAAATCGAAAAATGAATGAAAATGTTCACAAAATTAACTGTGAAAGGATAAGGCTGATCCAGAAATGTCTTATAGTCACAAGGATTACTTTAACAAAAGCACTAACTCGTTCATTGCATTAGTAAGTGCTTTTTGTTGGGGTAGATCTTGGCTGTATTTTTTTCAATTTACCAATAATGTGTTTTAACAATCAGAATGTGGGCGCAAGGGTTATTTTACAAAATGTTATGTCATATCTATCAAATAAATGGACAATGGGTTCAATAAGTATTAACACTTGTATTGACATAGAAACTACATGTGTGAGACTGCTGATTGGGTACTCAACACTATCTTTTGTTTAGTAAAGCAGAAGGAGGTTAAATCATTTTCATTGAGACAAATATAACGACGGTGCAAGAAAGGGGCTTGGCTGCAAATAGTCCCGTTCTTGCCAGATTTCTACCCGAACATAAAAAGGGAGCATTTTTGTAGTAGGAACATTCCTGCAAGGTATCCAGAAGGAGAAGACATTGCCACTAAGAAGGAAGATTTGTTTCACCAAGGATTTGCACATGCTGGAATTAAGTAAGTCTTAGTTGTATTTCTTTAAAACAACACTTTATTGTCCCAGGAGTTGAAATACTTACAGATTGTAATAGTCACAATGATTACTTTAACTTAAGCACTAACTCGTTGTTTTTAAAAGTAAGTGCTTTTTGTTGGGGTACTCTGTAGTTGATTTTTTCATCAGATATTTCACTCTGTCTATCTCCATTGAGAACAGTCCATCTCCAGCTTTATTTTTGATAGAAATGAACACTTTCAGGCTACTTCAAAAAGGGGCATTCACTTTACTTTTCTTGTAGTAAGTGCTTTTCTTTGGGGTAGCTTTATTGCTGCATTTCAACCAGTAACTCTTCAAATCAATGTTGTTTGTCAATCGTATCCTACAACAACGTTTTATTTGGAATTAATCTCCAACTTTAGTACTGCCTTTGTTTCTTGTAACAGTAAGGCTATCAAGTTGGGGCAAATGTGAGAATAATATACTGCTTTTTATTTACCAAAATGTAACCCAGTACACAGTACAGTGAATATGAACCTGGACAAATGTAATGCCAGGTGACAGTTTTAAACAGACAAGATTTGTTTTATTCAGAAGGATTATTGTAACGTATACACTGACTGGTTTTATGTGTTAGAAAGTTGTTTGAATTTGCATCGTTTCAGTTGCTTCTCACTTGGAAGCCTCGATTCTACAGGTTTTGGGGCAGAAAAGGAATTACTCTTTACTTTGCTAATGATATTTTAGAATTCACCAACGACCAATTATATCAACATCATTTTTTAACCATGCAGGCTACTTCAAAAAAAGGCATTCTCTTTCATTTATTATAGTAAGTGCTTTTCTTTGGGGTAGCTTTATTGGCGTTTATCAGCCAGTATCTCAACATGTTGTGTTTTTATATCCAAAGCTACAACAGTTCCTTTTGAATTCTACTTCAACTTTAGTACTGTCTTTTATAAATAAGAGTAAGTGCTATCAAGTTGGGGCAAAATTTGAGGATACTAAGCTTCTCTTCTCTGCTGTTTCTCATCCAAACATTAGAAAATCGAAAAATGAATGAAAATGTTCACAAAATTAACTGTGAAAGGATAAGGCTGATCCAGAAATGTCTTATAGTCACAAGGATTACTTTAACAAAAGCACTAACTCGTTCATTGCATTAGTAAGTGCTTTTTGTTGGGGTAGATCTTGGCTGTATTTTTTTCAATTTACCAATAATGTGTTTTAACAATCAGAATGCGGGCGCAAGGGTTATTTTACAAAATGTTATGTCATATCTATCAAATAAATGGACAATGGGTTCAATAAGTATTAACACTTGTATTGACATAGAAACTACATGTGTGAGACTGCTGATTGGGTACTCAACACTATCTTTTGTTTAGTAAAGCAGAAGGAGGTTAAATCATTTTCATTGAGACAAATATAACGACGGTGCAAGAAAGGGGCTTGGCTGCAAATAGTCCCGTTCTTGCCAGATTTCTACCCGAACATAAAAAGGGAGCATTTTTGTAGTAGGAACATTCCTGCAAGGTATCCAGAAGGAGAAGACATTGCCACTAAGAAGGAAGATTTGTTTCACCAAGGATTTGCACATGCTGGAATTAAGTAAGTCTTAGTTGTATTTCTTTAAAACAACACTTTATTGTCCCAGGAGTTGAAATACTTACAGATTGTAATAGTCACAATGATTACTTTAACTTAAGCACTAACTCGTTGTTTTTAAAAGTAAGTGCTTTTTGTTGGGGTACTCTGTAGTTGATTTTTTCATCAGATATTTCACTCTGTCTATCTCCATTGAGAACAGTCCATCTCCAGCTTTATTTTTGATAGAAATGAACACTTTCAGGCTACTTCAAAAAGGGGCATTCACTTTACTTTTCTTGTAGTAAGTGCTTTTCTTTGGGGTAGCTTTATTGCTGCATTTCAACCAGTAACTCTTCAAATCAATGTTGTTTGTCAATCGTATCCTACAACAACGTTTTATTTTGAATTAATCTCCAACTTTAGTACTGCCTTTGTTTCTTGTAACAGTAAGGCTATCAAGTTGGGGCAAATGTGAGAATAATATACTGCTTTTTATTTACCAAAATGTAACCCAGTACACAGTACAGTGAATATGAACCTGGACAAATGTAATGCCAGGTGACAGTTTTAAACAGACAAGATTTGTTTTATTCAGAAGGATTATTGTAACGTATACACTGACTGGTTTTATGTGTTAGAAAGTTGTTTGAATTTGCATCGTTTCAGTTGCTTCTCACTTGGAAGCCTCGTTTCTACAGGTTTTGGGGCAGAAAAGGAATTACTCTTTACTTTGCTAATGATATTTTAGAATTCACCAACGACCAATTATATCAACATCATTTTTTAACCATGCAGGCTACTTCAAAAAAGGCATTCTCTTTCATTTATTATAGTAAGTGCTTTTCTTTGGGGTAGCTTTATTGGCGTTTATCAGCCAGTATCTCAACATGTTGTGTTTTTATATCCAAAGCTACAACAGTTCCTTTTGAATTCTACTTCAACTTTAGTACTGTCTTTTATAAATAAGAGTAAGTGCTATCAAGTTGGGGCAAAATTTGAGGATACTAAGCTTCTCTTCTCTGCTGTTTCTCATCCAAACATTAGAAAATCGAAAAATGAATGAAAATGTTCACAAAATTAACTGTGAAAGGATAAGGCTGATCCAGAAATGTCTTATAGTCACAAGGATTACTTTAACAAAAGCACTAACTCGTTCATTGCATTAGTAAGTGCTTTTTGTTGGGGTAGATCTTGGCTGTATTTTTTTCAATTTACCAATAATGTGTTTTAACAATCAGAATGTGGGCGCAAGGGTTATTTAACAAAATGTTATGTCATATCTATCAAATAAATGGACAATGGGTTCAATAAGTATTAACACTTGTATTGACATAGAAACTACATGTGTGAGACTGCTGATTGGGTACTCAACACTATCTTTTGTTTAGTAAAGCAGAAGGAGGTTAAATCATTTTCATTGAGACAAATATAACGACGGTGCAAGAAAGGGGCTTGGCTGCAAATAGTCCCGTTCTTGCCAGATTTCTACCCGAACATAAAAAGGGAGCATTTTTGTAGTAGGAACATTCCTGCAAGGTATCCAGAAGGAGAAGACATTGCCACTAAGAAGGAAGATTTGTTTCACCAAGGATTTGCACATGCTGGAATTAAGTAAGTCTTAGTTGTATTTCTTTAAAACAACACTTTATTGTCCCAGGAGTTGAAATACTTACAGATTGTAATAGTCACAATGATTCCTTTAACTTAAGCACTAACTCGTTGTTTTTAAAAGTAAGTGCTTTTTGTTGGGGTACTCTGTAGTTGATTTTTTCATCAGATATTTCACTCTGTCTATCTCCATTGAGAACAGTCCATCTCCAGCTTTATTTTTGATAGAAATGAACACTTTCAGGCTACTTCAAAAAGGGGCATTCACTTTACTTTTCTTGTAGTAAGTGCTTTTCTTTGGGGTAGCTTTATTGCTGCATTTCAACCAGTAACTCTTCAAATCAATGTTGTTTGTCAATCGTATCCTACAACAACGTTTTATTTTGAATTAATCTCCAACTTTAGTACTGCCTTTGTTTCTTGTAACAGTAAGGCTATCAAGTTGGGGCAAATGTGAGAATAATATACTGCTTTTTATTTACCAAAATGTAACCCAGTACACAGTACAGTGAATATGAACCTGGACAAATGTAATGCCAGGTGACAGTTTTAAACAGACAAGATTTGTTTTATTCAGAAGGATTATTGTAACGTATACACTGACTGGTTTTATGTGTTAGAAAGTTGTTTGAATTTGCATCGTTTCAGTTGCTTCTCACTTGGAAGCCTCGTTTCTACAGGTTTTGGGGCAGAAAAGGAATTACTCTTTACTTTGCTAATGATATTTTAGAATTCACCAACGACCAATTATATCAACATCATTTTTTAACCATGCAGGCTACTTCAAAAAAGGCATTCTCTTTCATTTATTATAGTAAGTGCTTTTCTTTGGGGTAGCTTTATTGGCGTTTATCAGCCAGTATCTCAACATGTTGTGTTTTTATATCCAAAGCTACAACAGTTCCTTTTGAATTCTACTTCAACTTTAGTACTGTCTTTTATAAATAAGAGTAAGTGCTATCAAGTTGGGGCAAAATTTGAGGATACTAAGCTTCTCTTCTCTGCTGTTTCTCATCCAAACATTAGAAAATCGAAAAATGAATGAAAATGTTCACAAAATTAACTGTGAAAGGATAAGGCTGATCCAGAAATGTCTTATAGTCACAAGGATTACTTTAACAAAAGCACTAACTCGTTCATTGCATTAGTAAGTGCTTTTTGTTGGGGTAGATCTTGGCTGTATTTTTTTCAATTTACCAATAATGTGTTTTAACAATCAGAATGTGGGCGCAAGGGTTATTTAACAAAATGTTATGTCATATCTATCAAATAAATGGACAATGGGTTCAATAAGTATTAACACTTGTATTGACATAGAAACTACATGTGTGAAACTGCTGATTGGGTACTCAACACTATCTTTTGTTTAGTAAAGCAGAAGGAGGTTAAATCATTTTCATTGAGACAAATATAACGACGGTGCAAGAAAGGGGCTTGGCTGCAAATAGTCCCGTTCTTGCCAGATTTCTACCCGAACATAAAAAGGGAGCATTTTTGTAGTAGGAACATTCCTGCAAGGTATCCAGAAGGAGAAGACATTGCCACTAAGAAGGAAGATTTGTTTCACCAAGGATTTGCACATGCTGGAATTAAGTAAGTCTTAGTTGTATTTCTTTAAAACAACACTTTATTGTCCCAGGAGTTGAAATACTTACAGATTGTAATAGTCACAATGATTCCTTTAACTTAAGCACTAACTCGTTGTTTTTAAAAGTAAGTGCTTTTTGTTGGGGTACTCTGTAGTTGATTTTTTCATCAGATATTTCACTCTGTCTATCTCCATTGAGAACAGTCCATCTCCAGCTTTATTTTTGATAGAAATGAACACTTTCAGGCTACTTCAAAAAGGGGCATTCACTTTACTTTTCTTGTAGTAAGTGCTTTTCTTTGGGGTAGCTTTATTGCTGCATTTCAACCAGTAACTCTTCAAATCAATGTTGTTTGTCAATCGTATCCTACAACAACGTTTTATTTTGAATTAATCTCCAACTTTAGTACTGCCTTTGTTTCTTGTAACAGTAAGGCTATCAAGTTGGGGCAAATGTGAGAATAATATACTGCTTTTTATTTACCAAAATGTAACCCAGTACACAGTACAGTGAATATGAACCTGGACAAATGTAATGCCAGGTGACAGTTTTAAACAGACAAGATTTGTTTTATTCAGAAGGATTATTGTAACGTATACACTGACTGGTTTTATGTGTTAGAAAGTTGTTTGAATTTGCATCGTTTCAGTTGCTTCTCACTTGGAAGCCTCGTTTCTACAGGTTTTGGGGCAGAAAAGGAATTACTCTTTACTTTGCTAATGATATTTTAGAATTCACCAACGACCAATTATATCAACATCATTTTTTAACCATGCAGGCTACTTCAAAAAAGGCATTCTCTTTCATTTATTATAGTAAGTGCTTTTCTTTGGGGTAGCTTTATTGGCGTTTATCAGCCAGTATCTCAACATGTTGTGTTTTTATATCCAAAGCTACAACAGTTCCTTTTGAATTCTACTTCAACTTTAGTACTGTCTTTTATAAATAAGAGTAAGTGCTATCAAGTTGGGGCAAAATTTGAGGATACTAAGCTTCTCTTCTCTGCTGTTTCTCATCCAAACATTAGAAAATCGAAAAATGAATGAAAATGTTCACAAAATTAACTGTGAAAGGATAAGGCTGATCCAGAAATGTCTTATAGTCACAAGGATTACTTTAACAAAAGCACTAACTCGTTCATTGCATTAGTAAGTGCTTTTTGTTGGGGTAGATCTTGGCTGTATTTTTTTCAATTTACCAATAATGTGTTTTAACAATCAGAATGTGGGCGCAAGGGTTATTTAACAAAATGTTATGTCATATCTATCAAATAAATGGACAATGGGTTCAATAAGTATTAACACTTGTATTGACATAGAAACTACATGTGTGAAACTGCTGATTGGGTACTCAACACTATCTTTTGTTTAGTAAAGCAGAAGGAGGTTAAATCATTTTCATTGAGACAAATATAACGACGGTGCAAGAAAGGGGCTTGGCTGCAAATAGTCCCGTTCTTGCCAGATTTCTACCCGAACATAAAAAGGGAGCATTTTTGTAGTAGGAACATTCCTGCAAGGTATCCAGAAGGAGAAGACATTGCCACTAAGAAGGAAGATTTGTTTCACCAAGGATTTGCACATGCTGGAATTAAGTAAGTCTTAGTTGTATTTCTTTAAAACAACACTTTATTGTCCCAGGAGTTGAAATACTTACAGATTGTAATAGTCACAATGATTACTTTAACTTAAGCACTAACTCGTTGTTTTTAAAAGTAAGTGCTTTTTGTTGGGGTACTCTGTAGTTGATTTTTTCATCAGATATTTCACTCTGTCTATCTCCATTGAGAACAGTCCATCTCCAGCTTTATTTTTGATAGAAATGAACACTTTCAGGCTACTTCAAAAAGGGGCATTCACTTTACTTTTCTTGTAGTAAGTGCTTTTCTTTGGGGTAGCTTTATTGCTGCATTTCAACCAGTAACTCTTCAAATCAATGTTGTTTGTCAATCGTATCCTACAACAACGTTTTATTTTGAATTAATCTCCAACTTTAGTACTGCCTTTGTTTCTTGTAACAGTAAGGCTATCAAGTTGGGGCAAATGTGAGAATAATATACTGCTTTTTATTTACCAAAATGTAACCCAGTGCACAGTACAGTGAATATGAACCAGGACAAATGTAATGCCAGGTGACAGTTTTAAACAGACAAGATTTGTTTTATTCAGAAGGATTATTGTAACGTATACACTGACTGGTTTTATGTGTTAGAAAGTTGTTTGAATTTGCATCGTTTCAGTTGCTTCTCACTTGGAAGCCTCGATTCTACAGGTTTTGGGGCAGAAAAGGAATTACTCTTTACTTTGCTAATGATATTTTAGAATTCACCAACGACCAATTATATCAACATCATTTTTTAACCATGCAGGCTACTTCAAAAAAGGCATTCTCTTTCATTTATTATAGTAAGTGCTTTTCTTTGGGGTAGCTTTATTGGCGTTTATCAGCCAGTATCTCAACATGTTGTGTTTTTATATCCAAAGCTACAACAGTTCCTTTTGAATTCTACTTCAACTTTAGTACTGTCTTTTATAAATAAGAGTAAGTGCTATCAAGTTGGGGCAAAATTTGAGGATACTAAGCTTCTCTTCTCTGCTGTTTCTCATCCAAACATTAGAAAATCGAAAAATGAATGAAAATGTTCACAAAATTAACTGTGAAAGGATAAGGCTGATCCAGAAATGTCTTATAGTCACAAGGATTACTTTAACAAAAGCACTAACTCGTTCATTGCACTAGTAAGTGCTTTTTGTTGGGGTAGATCTTGGCTGTATTTTTTTTCAATTTACCAATAATGTGTTTTAACAATCAGAATGCAGGCGCAAGGGTTATTTTACAAAATGTTATATCATATCTATCAAATAAATGGACAATGAGTTCAATAAGTATTAACACTTGTATTGACATAGAAACTACATGTGTGAGACTGCTGATTGGGTACTCAACACTATCTTTTGTTTAGTAAAGCAGAAGGAGGTTAAATCATTTTCATTGAGACAAATATAACGACGGTGCAAGAAAGGGGCTTGGCTGCAAATAGTCCCGTTCTTGCCAGATTTCTACCCGAACATAAAAAGGGAGCATTTTTGTAGTAGGAACATTCCTGCAAGGTATCCAGAAGGAGAAGACATTGCCACTAAGAAGGAAGATTTGTTTCACCAAGGATTTGCACATGCTGGAATTAAGTAAGTCTTAGTTGTATTTCTTTAAAACAACACTTTATTGTCCCAGGAGTTGAAATACTTACAGATTGTAATAGTCACAATGATTCCTTTAACTTAAGCACTAACTCGTTGTTTTTAAAAGTAAGTGCTTTTTGTTGGGGTACTCTGTAGTTGATTTTTTCATCAGATATTTCACTCTGTCTATCTCCATTGAGAACAGTCCATCTCCAGCTTTATTTTTGATAGAAATGAACACTTTCAGGCTACTTCAAAAAGGGGCATTCACTTTACTTTTCTTGTAGTAAGTGCTTTTCTTTGGGGTAGCTTTATTGCTGCATTTCAACCAGTAACTCTTCAAATCAATGTTGTTTGTCAATCGTATCCTACAACAACGTTTTATTTTGAATTAATCTCCAACTTTAGTACTGCCTTTGTTTCTTGTAACAGTAAGGCTATCAAGTTGGGGCAAATGTGAGAATAATATACTGCTTTTTATTTACCAAAATGTAACCCAGTACACAGTACAGTGAATATGAACCTGGACAAATATAATGCCAGGTGACAGTTTTAAACAGACAAGATTTGTTTTATTCAGAAGGATTATTGTAACGTATACACTGACTGGTTTTATGTGTTAGAAAGTTGTTTGAATTTGCATCGTTTCAGTTGCTTCTCACTTGGAAGCCTCGTTTCTACAGGTTTTGGGGCAGAAAAGGAATTACTCTTTACTTTGCTAATGATATTTTAGAATTCACCAACGACCAATTATATCAACATCATTTTTTAACCATGCAGGCTACTTCAAAAAAGGCATTCTCTTTCATTTATTATAGTAAGTGCTTTTCTTTGGGGTAGCTTTATTGGCGTTTATCAGCCAGTATCTCAACATGTTGTGTTTTTATATCCAAAGCTACAACAGTTCCTTTTGAATTCTACTTCAACTTTAGTACTGTCTTTTATAAATAAGAGTAAGTGCTATCAAGTTGGGGCAAAATTTGAGGATACTAAGCTTCTCTTCTCTGCTGTTTCTCATCCAAACATTAGAAAATCGAAAAATGAATGAAAATGTTCACAAAATTAACTGTGAAAGGATAAGGCTGATCCAGAAATGTCTTATAGTCACAAGGATTACTTTAACAAAAGCACTAACTCGTTCATTGCACTAGTAAGTGCTTTTTGTTGGGGTAGATCTTGGCTGTATTTTTTTTCAATTTACCAATAATGTGTTTTAACAATCAGAATGCAGGCGCAAGGGTTATTTTACAAAATGTTATATCATATCTATCAAATAAATGGACAATGAGTTCAATAAGTATTAACACTTGTATTGACATAGAAACTACATGTGTGAGACTGCTGATTGGGTACTCAACACTATCTTTTGTTTAGTAAAGCAGAAGGAGGTTAAATCATTTTCATTGAGACAAATATAACGACGGTGCAAGAAAGGGGCTTGGCTGCAAATAGTCCCGTTCTTGCCAGATTTCTACCCGAACATAAAAAGGGAGCATTTTTGTAGTAGGAACATTCCTGCAAGGTATCCAGAAGGAGAAGACATTGCCACTAAGAAGGAAGATTTGTTTCACCAAGGATTTGCACATGCTGGAATTAAGTAAGTCTTAGTTGTATTTCTTTAAAACAACACTTTATTGTCCCAGGAGTTGAAATACTTACAGATTGTAATAGTCACAATGATTCCTTTAACTTAAGCACTAACTCGTTGTTTTTAAAAGTAAGTGCTTTTTGTTGGGGTACTCTGTAGTTGATTTTTTCATCAGATATTTCACTCTGTCTATCTCCATTGAGAACAGTCCATCTCCAGCTTTATTTTTGATAGAAATGAACACTTTCAGGCTACTTCAAAAAGGGGCATTCACTTTACTTTTCTTGTAGTAAGTGCTTTTCTTTGGGGTAGCTTTATTGCTGCATTTCAACCAGTAACTCTTCAAATCAATGTTGTTTGTCAATCGTATCCTACAACAACGTTTTATTTTGAATTAATCTCCAACTTTAGTACTGCCTTTGTTTCTTGTAACAGTAAGGCTATCAAGTTGGGGCAAATGTGAGAATAATATACTGCTTTTTATTTACCAAAATGTAACCCAGTACACAGTACAGTGAATATGAACCTGGACAAATGTAATGCCAGGTGACAGTTTTAAACAGACAAGATTTGTTTTATTCAGAAGGATTATTGTAACGTATACACTGACTGGTTTTATGTGTTAGAAAGTTGTTTGAATTTGCATCGTTTCAGTTGCTTCTCACTTGGAAGCCTCGTTTCTACAGGTTTTGGGGCAGAAAAGGAATTACTCTTTACTTTGCTAATGATATTTTAGAATTCACCAACGACCAATTATATCAACATCATTTTTTAACCATGCAGGCTACTTCAAAAAAGGCATTCTCTTTCATTTATTATAGTAAGTGCTTTTCTTTGGGGTAGCTTTATTGGCGTTTATCAGCCAGTATCTCAACATGTTGTGTTTTTATATCCAAAGCTACAACAGTTCCTTTTGAATTCTACTTCAACTTTAGTACTGTCTTTTATAAATAAGAGTAAGTGCTATCAAGTTGGGGCAAAATTTGAGGATACTAAGCTTCTCTTCTCTGCTGTTTCTCATCCAAACATTAGAAAATCGAAAAATGAATGAAAATGTTCACAAAATTAACTGTGAAAGGATAAGGCTGATCCAGAAATGTCTTATAGTCACAAGGATTACTTTAACAAAAGCACTAACTCGTTCATTGCATTAGTAAGTGCTTTTTGTTGGGGTAGATCTTGGCTGTATTTTTTTTCAATTTACCAATAATGTGTTTTAACAATCAGAATGCGGGCGCAAGGGTTATTTTACAAAATGTTATATCATATCTATCAAATAAATGGACAATGGGTTCAATAAGTATTAACACTTGTATTGACATAGAAACTACATGTGTGAGACTGCTGATTGGGTACTCAACACTATCTTTTGTTTAGTAAAGCAGAAGGAGGTTAAATCATTTTCATTGAGACAAATATAACGACGGTGCAAGAAAGGGGCTTGGCTGCAAATAGTCCCGTTCTTGCCAGATTTCTACCCGAACATAAAAAGGGAGCATTTTTGTAGTAGGAACATTCCTGCAAGGTATCCAGAAGGAGAAGACATTGCCACTAAGAAGGAAGATTTGTTTCACCAAGGATTTGCACATGCTGGAATTAAGTAAGTCTTAGTTGTATTTCTTTAAAACAACACTTTATTGTCCCAGGAGTTGAAATACTTACAGATTGTAATAGTCACAATGATTCCTTTAACTTAAGCACTAACTCGTTGTTTTTAAAAGTAAGTGCTTTTTGTTGGGGTACTCTGTAGTTGATTTTTTCATCAGATATTTCACTCTGTCTATCTCCATTGAGAACAGTCCATCTCCAGCTTTATTTTTGATAGAAATGAACACTTTCAGGCTACTTCAAAAAGGGGCATTCACTTTACTTTTCTTGTAGTAAGTGCTTTTCTTTGGGGTAGCTTTATTGCTGCATTTCAACCAGTAACTCTTCAAATCAATGTTGTTTGTCAATCGTATCCTACAACAACGTTTTATTTTGAATTAATCTCCAACTTTAGTACTGCCTTTGTTTCTTGTAACAGTAAGGCTATCAAGTTGGGGCAAATGTGAGAATAATATACTGCTTTTTATTTACCAAAATGTAACCCAGTACACAGTACAGTGAATATGAACCTGGACAAATGTAATGCCAGGTGACAGTTTTAAACAGACAAGATTTGTTTTATTCAGAAGGATTATTGTAACGTATACACTGACTGGTTTTATGTGTTAGAAAGTTGTTTGAATTTGCATCGTTTCAGTTGCTTCTCACTTGGAAGCCTCGTTTCTACAGGTTTTGGGGCAGAAAAGGAATTACTCTTTACTTTGCTAATGATATTTTAGAATTCACCAACGACCAATTATATCAACATCATTTTTTAACCATGCAGGCTACTTCAAAAAAGGCATTCTCTTTCATTTATTATAGTAAGTGCTTTTCTTTGGGGTAGCTTTATTGGCGTTTATCAGCCAGTATCTCAACATGTTGTGTTTTTATATCCAAAGCTACAACAGTTCCTTTTGAATTCTACTTCAACTTTAGTACTGTCTTTTATAAATAAGAGTAAGTGCTATCAAGTTGGGGCAAAATTTGAGGATACTAAGCTTCTCTTCTCTGCTGTTTCTCATCCAAACATTAGAAAATCGAAAAATGAATGAAAATGTTCACAAAATTAACTGTGAAAGGATAAGGCTGATCCAGAAATGTCTTATAGTCACAAGGATTACTTTAACAAAAGCACTAACTCGTTCATTGCATTAGTAAGTGCTTTTTGTTGGGGTAGATCTTGGCTGTATTTTTTTCAATTTACCAATAATGTGTTTTAACAATCAGAATGTGGGCGCAAGGGTTATTTAACAAAATGTTATGTCATATCTATCAAATAAATGGACAATGGGTTCAATAAGTATTAACACTTGTATTGACATAGAAACTACATGTGTGAAACTGCTGATTGGGTACTCAACACTATCTTTTGTTTAGTAAAGCAGAAGGAGGTTAAATCATTTTCATTGAGACAAATATAACGACGGTGCAAGAAAGGGGCTTGGCTGCAAATAGTCCCGTTCTTGCCAGATTTCTACCCGAACATAAAAAGGGAGCATTTTTGTAGTAGGAACATTCCTGCAAGGTATCCAGAAGGAGAAGACATTGCCACTAAGAAGGAAGATTTGTTTCACCAAGGATTTGCACATGCTGAAATTAAGTAAGTCTTAGTTGTATTTCTTTAAAACAACACTTTATTGTCCCAGGAGTTGAAATACTTACAGATTGTAATAGTCACAATGATTACTTTAACTTAAGCACTAACTCGTTGTTTTTAAAAGTAAGTGCTTTTTGTTGGGGTACTCTGTAGTTGATTTTTTCATCAGATATTTCACTCTGTCTATCTCCATTGAGAACAGTCCATCTCCAGCTTTATTTTTGATAGAAATGAACACTTTCAGGCTACTTCAAAAAGGGGCATTCACTTTACTTTTCTTGTAGTAAGTGCTTTTCTTTGGGGTAGCTTTATTGCTGCATTTCAACCAGTAACTCTTCAAATCAATGTTGTTTGTCAATCGTATCCTACAACAACGTTTTATTTTGAATTAATCTCCAACTTTAGTACTGCCTTTGTTTCTTGTAACAGTAAGGCTATCAAGTTGGGGCAAATGTGAGAATAATATACTGCTTTTTATTTACCAAAATGTAACCCAGTGCACAGTACAGTGAATATGAACCAGGACAAATGTAATGCCAGGTGACAGTTTTAAACAGACAAGATTTGTTTTATTCAGAAGGATTATTGTAACGTATACACTGACTGGTTTTATGTGTTAGAAAGTTGTTTGAATTTGCATCGTTTCAGTTGCTTCTCACTTGGAAGCCTCGATTCTACAGGTTTTGGGGCAGAAAAGGAATTACTCTTTACTTTGCTAATGATATTTTAGAATTCACCAACGACCAATTATATCAACATCATTTTTTAACCATGCAGGCTACTTCAAAAAAGGCATTCTCTTTCATTTATTATAGTAAGTGCTTTTCTTTGGGGTAGCTTTATTGGCGTTTATCAGCCAGTATCTCAACATGTTGTGTTTTTATATCCAAAGCTACAACAGTTCCTTTTGAATTCTACTTCAACTTTAGTACTGTCTTTTATAAATAAGAGTAAGTGCTATCAAGTTGGGGCAAAATTTGAGGATACTAAGCTTCTCTTCTCTGCTGTTTCTCATCCAAACATTAGAAAATCGAAAAATGAATGAAAATGTTCACAAAATTAACTGTGAAAGGATAAGGCTGATCCAGAAATGTCTTATAGTCACAAGGATTACTTTAACAAAAGCACTAACTCGTTCATTGCATTAGTAAGTGCTTTTTGTTGGGGTAGATCTTGGCTGTATTTTTTTTCAATTTACCAATAATGTGTTTTAACAATCAGAATGCGGGCGCAAGGGTTATTTTACAAAATGTTATATCATATCTATCAAATAAATGGACAATGGGTTCAATAAGTATTAACACTTGTATTGACATAGAAACTACATGTGTGAGACTGCTGATTGGGTACTCAACACTATCTTTTGTTTAGTAAAGCAGAAGGAGGTTAAATCATTTTCATTGAGACAAATATAACGACGGTGCAAGAAAGGGGCTTGGCTGCAAATAGTCCCGTTCTTGCCAGATTTCTACCCGAACATAAAAAGGGAGCATTTTTGTAGTAGGAACATTCCTGCAAGGTATCCAGAAGGAGAAGACATTGCCACTAAGAAGGAAGATTTGTTTCACCAAGGATTTGCACATGCTGGAATTAAGTAAGTCTTAGTTGTATTTCTTTAAAACAACACTTTATTGTCCCAGGAGTTGAAATACTTACAGATTGTAATAGTCACAATGATTACTTTAACTTAAGCACTAACTCGTTGTTTTTAAAAGTAAGTGCTTTTTGTTGGGGTACTCTGTAGTTGATTTTTTCATCAGATATTTCACTCTGTCTATCTCCATTGAGAACAGTCCATCTCCAGCTTTATTTTTGATAGAAATGAACACTTTCAGGCTACTTCAAAAAGGGGCATTCACTTTACTTTTCTTGTAGTAAGTGCTTTTCTTTGGGGTAGCTTTATTGCTGCATTTCAACCAGTAACTCTTCAAATCAATGTTGTTTGTCAATCGTATCCTACAACAACGTTTTATTTTGAATTAATCTCCAACTTTAGTACTGCCTTTGTTTCTTGTAACAGTAAGGCTATCAAGTTGGGGCAAATGTGAGAATAATATACTGCTTTTTATTTACCAAAATGTAACCCAGTGCACAGTACAGTGAATATGAACCTGGACAAATGTAATGCCAGGTGACAGTTTTAAACAGACAAGATTTGTTTTATTCAGAAGGATTATTGTAACGTATACACTGACTGGTTTTATGTGTTAGAAAGTTGTTTGAATTTGCATCGTTTCAGTTGCTTCTCACTTAGAAGCCTCGATTCTACAGGTTTTGGGGCAGAAAAGGAATTACTCTTTACTTTGCTAATGATATTTTAGAATTCACCAACGACCAATTATATCAACATCGTTTTTTAACCATGCAGGCTACTTCAAAAAGGGACATTCTCTTTCATTTATTATAGTAAGTGCTTTTCTTTGGGGTAGCTTTATTGGCGTTTATCAGCCAGTATCTCAACATGTTGTGTTTTTATATCCAAAGCTACAACAGTTCCTTTTGAATTCTACTTCAACTTTAGTACTGTCTTTTATAAATAAGAGTAAGTGCTATCAAGTTGGGGCAAAATTTGAGGATACTAAGCTTCTCTTCTCTGCTGTTTCTCATCCAAACATTAGAAAATCGAAAAATGAATGAAAATGTTCACAAAATTAACTGTGAAAGGATAAGGCTGATCCAGAAATGTCTTATAGTCACAAGGATTACTTTAACAAAAGCACTAACTCGTTCATTGCATTAGTAAGTGCTTTTTGTTGGGGTAGATCTTGGCTGTATTTTTTTCAATTTACCAATAATGTGTTTTAACAATCAGAATGCAGGCGCAAGGGTTATTTTACAAAATGTTATATCATATCTATCAAATAAATGGACAATGGGTTCAATAAGTATTAACACTTGTATTGACATAGAAACTACATGTGTGAGACTGCTGATTGGGTACTCAACACTATCTTTTGTTTAGTAAAGCAGAAGGAGGTTAAATCATTTTCATTGAGACAAATATAACGACGGTGTAAGAAAGGGGCTTGGCTGCAAATAGTCCCGTTCTTGCCAGATTTCTACCCGAACATAAAAAGGGAGCATTTTTGTAGTAGGAACAGTCCTGCAAGGTATCCAGAAGGAGAAGACATTGTCACTAAGAAGGAAGATTTGTTTCACCAAGGATTTGCACATGCTGGAATTAAGTAAGTCTTAGTTGTATTTCTTTAAAACAACACTTTATTGTCCCAGGAGTTGAAATACTTACAGATTGTAATAGTCACAATGATTACTTTAACTTAACTCGTTGTTTTTAAAAGTAAGTGCTTTTTGTTGGGGTACTCTGTAGTTGATTTTTTCATCAGATATTTCACTCTGTCTATCTCCATTGAGAACAGTCCATCTCCAGCTTTATTTTTGATAGAAATGAACACTTTCAGGCTACTTCAAAAAGGGGCATTCACTTTACTTTTCTTGTAGTAAGTGCTTTTCTTTGGGGTAGCTTTATTGCTGCATTTCAACCAGTAACTCTTCAAATCAATGTTGTTTGTCAATCGTATCCTACAACAACGTTTTATTTTGAATTAATCTCCAACTTTAGTACTGCCTTTGTTTCTTGTAACAGTAAGGCTATCAAGTTGGGGCAAATGTGAGAATAATATACTGCTTTTTATTTACCAAAATGTAACCCAGTGCACAGTACAGTGAATATGAACCTGGACAAATGTAATGCCAGGTGACAGTTTTAAACAGACAAGATTTGTTTTATTCAGAAGGATTATTGTAACGTATACACTGACTGGTTTTATGTGTTAGAAAGTTGTTTGAATTTGCATCGTTTCAGTTGCTTCTCACTTGGAAGCCTCGTTTCTACAGGTTTTGGGGCAGAAAAGGAATTACTCTTTACTTTGCTAATGATATTTTAGAATTCACCAACGACCAATTATATCAACATCATTTTTTAACCATGCAGGCTACTTCAAAAAAGGCATTCTCTTTCATTTATTATAGTAAGTGCTTTTCTTTGGGGTAGCTTTATTGGCGTTTATCAGCCAGTATCTCAACATGTTGTGTTTTTATATCCAAAGCTACAACAGTTCCTTTTGAATTCTACTTCAACTTTAGTACTGTCTTTTATAAATAAGAGTAAGTGCTATCAAGTTGGGGCAAAATTTGAGGATACTAAGCTTCTCTTCTCTGCTGTTTCTCATCCAAACATTAGAAAATCGAAAAATGAATGAAAATGTTCACAAAATTAACTGTGAAAGGATAAGGCTGATCCAGAAATGTCTTATAGTCACAAGGATTACTTTAACAAAAGCACTAAGTCGTTCATTGCACTAGTAAGTGCTTTTTGTTGGGGTAGATCTTGGCTGTATTTTTTTTCAATTTACCAATAATGTGTTTTAACAATCAGAATGCGGGCGCAAGGGTTATTTTACAAAATGTTATGTCATATCTATCAAATAAATGGACAATGGGTTCAATAAGTATTAACACTTGTATTGACATAGAAACTACATGTGTGAGACTGCTGATTGGGTACTCAACACTATCTTTTGTTTAGTAAAGCAGAAGGAGGTTAAATCATTTTCATTGAGACAAATATAACGACGGTGCAAGAAAGGGGCTTGGCTGCAAATAGTCCCGTTCTTGCCAGATTTCTACCCGAACATAAAAAGGGAGCATTTTTGTAGTAGGAACATTCCTGCAAGGTATCCAGAAGGAGAAGACATTGCCACTAAGAAGGAAGATTTGTTTCACCAAGGATTTGCACATGCTGGAATTAAGTAAGTCTTAGTTGTATTTCTTTAAAACAACACTTTATTGTCCCAGGAGTTGAAATACTTACAGATTGTAATAGTCACAATGATTACTTTAACTTAAGCACTAACTTGTTGTTTTTAAAAGTAAGCGCTTTTTGTTGGGGTACTCTGTAGTTGATTTTTTCATCAGATATTTCACTCTGTCTATCTCCATTGAGAACAGTCCATCTCCAGCTTTATTTTTGATAGAAATGAACACTTTCAGGCTACTTCAAAAAGGGGCATTCACTTTACTTTTCTTGTAGTAAGTGCTTTTCTTTGGGGTAGCTTTATTGCTGCATTTCAACCAGTAACTCTTCAAATCAATGTTGTTTGTCAATCGTATCCTACAACAACGTTTTATTTTGAATTAATCTCCAACTTTAGTACTGCCTTTGTTTCTTGTAACAGTAAGGCTATCAAGTTGGGGCAAATGTGAGAATAATATACTGCTTTTTATTTACCAAAATGTAACCCAGTACACAGTACAGTGAATATGAACCTGGACAAATGTAATGCCAGGTGACAGTTTTAAACAGACAAGATTTGTTTTATTCAGAAGGATTATTGTAACGTATACACTGACTGGTTTTATGTGTTAGAAAGTTGTTTGAATTTGCATCGTTTCAGTTGCTTCTCACTTGGAAGCCTCGTTTCTACAGGTTTTGGGGCAGAAAAGGAATTACTCTTTACTTTGCTAATGATATTTTAGAATTCACCAACGACCAATTATATCAACATCATTTTTTAACCATGCAGGCTACTTCAAAAAAGGCATTCTCTTTCATTTATTATAGTAAGTGCTTTTCTTTGGGGTAGCTTTATTGGCGTTTATCAGCCAGTATCTCAACATGTTGTGTTTTTATATCCAAAGCTACAACAGTTCCTTTTGAATTCTACTTCAACTTTAGTACTGTCTTTTATAAATAAGAGTAAGTGCTATCAAGTTGGGGCAAAATTTGAGGATACTAAGCTTCTCTTCTCTGCTGTTTCTCATCCAAACATTAGAAAATCGAAAAATGAATGAAAATGTTCACAAAATTAACTGTGAAAGGATAAGGCTGATCCAGAAATGTCTTATAGTCACAAGGATTACTTTAACAAAAGCACTAACTCGTTCATTGCACTAGTAAGTGCTTTTTGTTGGGGTAGATCTTGGCTGTATTTTTTTTCAATTTACCAATAATGTGTTTTAACAATCAGAATGCAGGCGCAAGGGTTATTTTACAAAATGTTATATCATATCTATCAAATAAATGGACAATGAGTTCAATAAGTATTAACACTTGTATTGACATAGAAACTACATGTGTGAGACTGCTGATTGGGTACTCAACACTATCTTTTGTTTAGTAAAGCAGAAGGAGGTTAAATCATTTTCATTGAGACAAATATAACGACGGTGCAAGAAAGGGGCTTGGCTGCAAATAGTCCCGTTCTTGCCAGATTTCTACCCGAACATAAAAAGGGAGCATTTTTGTAGTAGGAACATTCCTGCAAGGTATCCAGAAGGAGAAGACATTGCCACTAAGAAGGAAGATTTGTTTCACCAAGGATTTGCACATGCTGGAATTAAGTAAGTCTTAGTTGTATTTCTTTAAAACAACACTTTATTGTCCCAGGAGTTGAAATACTTACAGATTGTAATAGTCACAATGATTCCTTTAACTTAAGCACTAACTCGTTGTTTTTAAAAGTAAGTGCTTTTTGTTGGGGTACTCTGTAGTTGATTTTTTCATCAGATATTTCACTCTGTCTATCTCCATTGAGAACAGTCCATCTCCAGCTTTATTTTTGATAGAAATGAACACTTTCAGGCTACTTCAAAAAGGGGCATTCACTTTACTTTTCTTGTAGTAAGTGCTTTTCTTTGGGGTAGCTTTATTGCTGCATTTCAACCAGTAACTCTTCAAATCAATGTTGTTTGTCAATCGTATCCTACAACAACGTTTTATTTTGAATTAATCTCCAACTTTAGTACTGCCTTTGTTTCTTGTAACAGTAAGGCTATCAAGTTGGGGCAAATGTGAGAATAATATACTGCTTTTTATTTACCAAAATGTAACCCAGTGCACAGTACAGTGAATATGAACCTGGACAAATGTAATGCCAGGTGACAGTTTTAAACAGACAAGATTTGTTTTATTCAGAAGGATTATTGTAACGTATACACTGACTGGTTTTATGTGTTAGAAAGTTGTTTGAATTTGCATCGTTTCAGTTGCTTCTCACTTAGAAGCCTCGATTCTACAGGTTTTGGGGCAGAAAAGGAATTACTCTTTACTTTGCTAATGATATTTTAGAATTCACCAACGACCAATTATATCAACATCGTTTTTTAACCATGCAGGCTACTTCAAAAAGGGGCATTCTCTTTCATTTATTATAGTAAGTGCTTTTCTTTGGGGTAGCTTTATTGGCGTTTATCAGCCAGTATCTCAACATGTTGTGTTTTTATATCCAAAGCTCTACAACAGTTCCTTTTGAATTCTACTTCAACTTTAGTACTGTCTTTTATAAATAAGAGTAAGTGCTATCAAGTTGGGGCAAAATTTGAGGATACTAAGCTTCTCTTCTCTGCTGTTTCTCATCCAAACATTAGAAAATCGAAAAATGAATGAAAATGTTCACAAAATTAACTGTGAAAGGATAAGGCTGATCCAGAAATGTCTTATAGTCACAAGGATTACTTTAACAAAAGCACTAACTCGTTCATTGCACTAGTAAGTGCTTTTTGTTGGGGTAGATCTTGGCTGTATTTTTTTTCAATTTACCAATAATGTGTTTTAACAATCAGAATGCAGGCGCAAGGGTTATTTTACAAAATGTTATATCATATCTATCAAATAAATGGACAATGAGTTCAATAAGTATTAACACTTGTATTGACATAGAAACTACATGTGTGAGACTGCTGATTGGGTACTCAACACTATCTTTTGTTTAGTAAAGCAGAAGGAGGTTAAATCATTTTCATTGAGACAAATATAACGACGGTGCAAGAAAGGGGCTTGGCTGCAAATAGTCCCGTTCTTGCCAGATTTCTACCCGAACATAAAAAGGGAGCATTTTTGTAGTAGGAACATTCCTGCAAGGTATCCAGAAGGAGAAGACATTGCCACTAAGAAGGAAGATTTGTTTCACCAAGGATTTGCACATGCTGGAATTAAGTAAGTCTTAGTTGTATTTCTTTAAAACAACACTTTATTGTCCCAGGAGTTGAAATACTTACAGATTGTAATAGTCACAATGATTCCTTTAACTTAAGCACTAACTCGTTGTTTTTAAAAGTAAGTGCTTTTTGTTGGGGTACTCTGTAGTTGATTTTTTCATCAGATATTTCACTCTGTCTATCTCCATTGAGAACAGTCCATCTCCAGCTTTATTTTTGATAGAAATGAACACTTTCAGGCTACTTCAAAAAGGGGCATTCACTTTACTTTTCTTGTAGTAAGTGCTTTTCTTTGGGGTAGCTTTATTGCTGCATTTCAACCAGTAACTCTTCAAATCAATGTTGTTTGTCAATCGTATCCTACAACAACGTTTTATTTTGAATTAATCTCCAACTTTAGTACTGCCTTTGTTTCTTGTAACAGTAAGGCTATCAAGTTGGGGCAAATGTGAGAATAATATACTGCTTTTTATTTACCAAAATGTAACCCAGTGCACAGTACAGTGAATATGAACCTGGACAAATGTAATGCCAGGTGACAGTTTTAAACAGACAAGATTTGTTTTATTCAGAAGGATTATTGTAACGTATACACTGACTGGTTTTATGTGTTAGAAAGTTGTTTGAATTTGCATCGTTTCAGTTGCTTCTCACTTGGAAGCCTCGTTTCTACAGGTTTTGGGGCAGAAAAGGAATTACTCTTTACTTTGCAAATGATATTTTAGAATTCACCAACGACCAATTATATCAACATCATTTTTTAACCATGCAGGCTACTTCAAAAAAGGCATTCTCTTTCATTTATTATAGTAAGTGCTTTTCTTTGGGGTAGCTTTATTGGCGTTTATCAGCCAGTATCTCAACATGTTGTGTTTTTATATCCAAAGCTACAACAGTTCCTTTTGAATTCTACTTCAACTTTAGTACTGTCTTTTATAAATAAGAGTAAGTGCTATCAAGTTGGGGCAAAATTTGAGGATACTAAGCTTCTCTTCTCTGCTGTTTCTCATCCAAACATTAGAAAATCGAAAAATGAATGAAAATGTTCACAAAATTAACTGTGAAAGGATAAGGCTGATCCAGAAATGTCTTATAGTCACAAGGATTACTTTAACAAAAGCACTAACTCGTTCATTGCACTAGTAAGTGCTTTTTGTTGGGGTAGATCTTGGCTGTATTTTTTTTCAATTTACCAATAATGTGTTTTAACAATCAGAATGCAGGCGCAAGGGTTATTTTACAAAATGTTATATCATATCTATCAAATAAATGGACAATGAGTTCAATAAGTATTAACACTTGTATTGACATAGAAACTACATGTGTGAGACTGCTGATTGGGTACTCAACACTATCTTTTGTTTAGTAAAGCAGAAGGAGGTTAAATCATTTTCATTGAGACAAATATAACGACGGTGCAAGAAAGGGGCTTGGCTGCAAATAGTCCCGTTCTTGCCAGATTTCTACCCGAACATAAAAAGGGAGCATTTTTGTAGTAGGAACATTCCTGCAAGGTATCCAGAAGGAGAAGACATTGCCACTAAGAAGGAAGATTTGTTTCACCAAGGATTTGCACATGCTGGAATTAAGTAAGTCTTAGTTGTATTTCTTTAAAACAACACTTTATTGTCCCAGGAGTTGAAATACTTACAGATTGTAATAGTCACAATGATTACTTTAACTTAAGCACTAACTCGTTGTTTTTAAAAGTAAGTGCTTTTTGTTGGGGTACTCTGTAGTTGATTTTTTCATCAGATATTTCACTCTGTCTATCTCCATTGAGAACAGTCCATCTCCAGCTTTATTTTTGATAGAAATGAACACTTTCAGGCTACTTCAAAAAGGGGCATTCACTTTACTTTTCTTGTAGTAAGTGCTTTTCTTTGGGGTAGCTTTATTGCTGCATTTCAACCAGTAACTCTTCAAATCAATGTTGTTTGTCAATCGTATCCTACAACAACGTTTTATTTTGAATTAATCTCCAACTTTAGTACTGCCTTTGTTTCTTGTAACAGTAAGGCTATCAAGTTGGGGCAAATGTGAGAATAATATACTGCTTTTTATTTACCAAAATGTAACCCAGTGCACAGTACAGTGAATATGAACCTGGACAAATGTAATGCCAGGTGACAGTTTTTAAACAGACAAGATTTGTTTTATTCAGAAGGATTATTGTAACGTATACACTGACTGGTTTTATGTGTTAGAAAGTTGTTTGAATTTGCATCGTTTCAGTTGCTTCTCACTTAGAAGCCTCGATTCTACAGGTTTTGGGGCAGAAAAGGAATTACTCTTTACTTTGCTAATGATATTTTAGAATTCACCAACGACCAATTATATCAACATCATTTTTTAACCATGCAGGCTACTTCAAAAAAGGCATTCTCTTTCATTTATTATAGTAAGTGCTTTTCTTTGGGGTAGCTTTATTGGCGTTTATCAGCCAGTATCTCAACATGTTGTGTTTTTATATCCAAAGCTACAACAGTTCCTTTTGAATTCTACTTCAACTTTAGTACTGTCTTTTATAAATAAGAGTAAGTGCTATCAAGTTGGGGCAAAATTTGAGGATACTAAGCTTCTCTTCTCTGCTGTTTCTCATCCAAACATTAGAAAATCGAAAAATGAATGAAAATGTTCACAAAATTAACTGTGAAAGGATAAGGCTGATCCAGAAATGTCTTATAGTCACAAGGATTACTTTAACAAAAGCACTAACTCGTTCATTGCATTAGTAAGTGCTTTTTGTTGGGGTAGATCTTGGCTGTATTTTTTTCAATTTACCAATAATGTGTTTTAACAATCAGAATGCAGGCGCAAGGGTTATTTTACAAAATGTTATATCATATCTATCAAATAAATGGACAATGGGTTCAATAAGTATTAACACTTGTATTGACATAGAAACTACATGTGTGAGACTGCTGATTGGGTACTCAACACTATCTTTTGTTTAGTAAAGCAGAAGGAGGTTAAATCATTTTCATTGAGACAAATATAACGACGGTGTAAGAAAGGGGCTTGGCTGCAAATAGTCCCGTTCTTGCCAGATTTCTACCCGAACATAAAAAGGGAGCATTTTTGTAGTAGGAACAGTCCTGCAAGGTATCCAGAAGGAGAAGACATTGTCACTAAGAAGGAAGATTTGTTTCACCAAGGATTTGCACATGCTGGAATTAAGTAAGTCTTAGTTGTATTTCTTTAAAACAACACTTTATTGTCCCAGGAGTTGAAATACTTACAGATTGTAATAGTCACAATGATTACTTTAACTTAAGCACTAACTCGTTGTTTTTAAAAGTAAATGCTTTTTGTTGGGGTACTCTGTAGTTGATTTTTTCATCAGATATTTCACTCTGTCTATCTCCATTGAGAACAGTCCATCTCCAGCTTTATTTTTGATAGAAATGAACACTTTCAGGCTACTTCAAAAAGGGGCATTCACTTTACTTTTCTTGTAGTAAGTGCTTTTCTTTGGGGTAGCTTTATTGCTGCATTTCAACCAGTAACTCTTCAAATCAATGTTGTTTGTCAATCGTATCCTACAACAACGTTTTATTTTGAATTAATCTCCAACTTTAGTACTGCCTTTGTTTCTTGTAACAGTAAGGCTATCAAGTTGGGGCAAATGTGAGAATAATATACTGCTTTTTATTTACCAAAATGTAACCCAGTGCACAGTACAGTGAATATGAACCTGGACAAATGTAATGCCAGGTGACAGTTTTAAACAGACAAGATTTGTTTTATTCAGAAGGATTATTGTAACGTATACACTGACTGGTTTTATGTGTTAGAAAGTTGTTTGAATTTGCATCGTTTCAGTTGCTTCTCACTTAGAAGCCTCGATTCTACAGGTTTTGGGGCAGAAAAGGAATTACTCTTTACTTTGCTAATGATATTTTAGAATTCACCAACGACCAATTATATCAACATCGTTTTTTAACCATGCAGGCTACTTCAAAAAGGGGCATTCTCTTTCATTTATTATAGTAAGTGCTTTTCTTTGGGGTAGCTTTATTGGCGTTTATCAGCCAGTATCTCAACATGTTGTGTTTTTATATCCAAAGCTACAACAGTTCCTTTTGAATTCTACTTCAACTTTAGTACTGTCTTTTATAAATAAGAGTAAGTGCTATCAAGTTGGGGCAAAATTTGAGGATACAAAGCTTCTCTTCTCTGCTGTTTCTCATCCAAACATTAGAAAATCGAAAAATGAATGAAAATGTTCACAAAATTAACTGTGAAAGGATAAGGCTGATCCAGAAATGTCTTATAGTCACAAGGATTACTTTAACAAAAGCACTAACTCGTTCATTGCATTAGTAAGTGCTTTTTGTTGGGGTAGATCTTGGCTGTATTTTTTTCAATTTACCAATAATGTGTTTTAACAATCAGAATGCGGGCGCAAGGGTTATTTTACAAAATGTTATATCATATCTATCAAATAAATGGACAATGAGTTCAATAAGTATTAACACTTGTATTGACATAGAAACTACATGTGTGAGACTGCTGATTGGGTACTCAACACTATCTTTTGTTTAGTAAAGCAGAAGGAGGTTAAATCATTTTCATTGAGACAAATATAACGACGGTGCAAGAAAGGGGCTTGGCTGCAAATAGTCCCGTTCTTGCCAGATTTCTACCCGAACATAAAAAGGGAGCATTTTTGTAGTAGGAACATTCCTGCAAGGTATCCAGAAGGAGAAGACATTGCCACTAAGAAGGAAGATTTGTTTCACCAAGGATTTGCACATGCTGGAATTAAGTAAGTCTTAGTTGTATTTCTTTAAAACAACACTTTATTGTCCCAGGAGTTGAAATACTTACAGATTGTAATAGTCACAATGATTACTTTAACTTAAGCACTAACTCGTTGTTTTTAAAAGTAAGTGCTTTTTGTTGGGGTACTCTGTAGTTGATTTTTTCATCAGATATTTCACTCTGTCTATCTCCATTGAGAACAGTCCATCTCCAGCTTTATTTTTGATAGAAATTAACACTTTCAGGATACTTCAAAAGGGGCATTCACTTTACTTTTCTTGTAGTAAGTGCTTTTCTTTGGGGTAGCTTTATTGCTGCATTTCAACCAGTAACTCTTCAAATCAATGTTGTTTGTCAATCGTATCCTACAACAACGTTTTATTTTGAATTAATCTCCAACTTTAGTACTGCCTTTGTTTCTTGTAACAGTAAGGCTATCAAGTTGGGGCAAATGTGAGAATAATATACTGCTTTTTATTTACCAAAATGTAACCCAGTGCACAGTACAGTGAATATGAACCTGGACAAATGTAATGCCAGGTGACAGTTTTAAACAGACAAGATTTGTTTTATTCAGAAGGATTATTGTAACGTATACACTGACTGGTTTTATGTGTTAGAAAGTTGTTTGAATTTGCATCGTTTCAGTTGCTTCTCACTTAGAAGCCTCGATTCTACAGGTTTTGGGGCAGAAAAGGAATTACTCTTTACTTTGCTAATGATATTTTAGAATTCACCAACGACCAATTATATCAACATCGTTTTTTAACCATGCAGGCTACTTCAAAAAGGGGCATTCTCTTTCATTTATTATAGTAAGTGCTTTTCTTTGGGGTAGCTTTATTGGCGTTTATCAGCCAGTATCTCAACATGTTGTGTTTTTATATCCAAAGCTACAACAGTTCCTTTTGAATTCTACTTCAACTTTAGTACTGTCTTTTATAAATAAGAGTAAGTGCTATCAAGTTGGGGCAAAATTTGAGGATACAAAGCTTCTCTTCTCTGCTGTTTCTCATCCAAACATTAGAAAATCGAAAAATGAATGAAAATGTTCACAAAATTAACTGTGAAAGGATAAGGCTGATCCAGAAATGTCTTATAGTCACAAGGATTACTTTAACAAAAGCACTAACTCGTTCATTGCATTAGTAAGTGCTTTTTGTTGGGGTAGATCTTGGCTGTATTTTTTTCAATTTACCAATAATGTGTTTTAACAATCAGAATGCAGGCGCAAGGGTTATTTTACAAAATGTTATATCATATCTATCAAATAAATGGACAATGAGTTCAATAAGTATTAACACTTGTATTGACATAGAAACTACATGTGTGAGACTGCTGATTGGGTACTCAACACTATCTTTTGTTTAGTAAAGCAGAAGGAGGTTAAATCATTTTCATTGAGACAAATATAACGACGGTGCAAGAAAGGGGCTTGGCTGCAAATAGTCCCGTTCTTGCCAGATTTCTACCCGAACATAAAAAGGGAGCATTTTTGTAGTAGGAACATTCCTGCAAGGTATCCAGAAGGAGAAGACATTGCCACTAAGAAGGAAGATTTGTTTCACCAAGGATTTGCACATGCTGGAATTAAGTAAGTCTTAGTTGTATTTCTTTAAAACAACACTTTATTGTCCCAGGAGTTGAAATACTTACAGATTGTAATAGTCACAATGATTACTTTAACTTAAGCACTAACTCGTTGTTTTTAAAAGTAAGTGCTTTTTGTTGGGGTACTCTGTAGTTGATTTTTTCATCAGATATTTCACTCTGTCTATCTCCATTGAGAACAGTCCATCTCCAGCTTTATTTTTGATAGAAATGAACACTTTCAGGATACTTCAAAAGGGGCATTCACTTTACTTTTCTTGTAGTAAGTGCTTTTCTTTGGGGTAGCTTTATTGCTGCATTTCAACCAGTAACTCTTCAAATCAATGTTGTTTGTCAATCGTATCCTACAACAACGTTTTATTTTGAATTAATCTCCAACTTTAGTACTGCCTTTGTTTCTTGTAACAGTAAGGCTATCAAGTTGGGGCAAATGTGAGAATAATATACTGCTTTTTATTTACCAAAATGTAACCCAGTACACAGTACAGTGAATATGAACCTGGACAAATGTAATGCCAGGTGACAGTTTTAAACAGACAAGATTTGTTTTATTCAGAAGGATTATTGTAACGTATACACTGACTGGTTTTATGTGTTAGAAAGTTGTTTGAATTTGCATCGTTTCAGTTGCTTCTCACTTGGAAGCCTCGTTTCTACAGGTTTTGGGGCAGAAAAGGAATTACTCTTTACTTTGCTAATGATATTTTAGAATTCACCAACGACCAATTATATCAACATCATTTTTTAACCATGCAGGCTACTTCAAAAAAGGCATTCTCTTTCATTTATTATAGTAAGTGCTTTTCTTTGGGGTAGCTTTATTGGCGTTTATCAGCCAGTATCTCAACATGTTGTGTTTTTATATCCAAAGCTACAACAGTTCCTTTTGAATTCTACTTCAACTTTAGTACTGTCTTTTATAAATAAGAGTAAGTGCTATCAAGTTGGGGCAAAATTTGAGGATACTAAGCTTCTCTTCTCTGCTGTTTCTCATCCAAACATTAGAAAATCGAAAAATGAATGAAAATGTTCACAAAATTAACTGTGAAAGGATAAGGCTGATCCAGAAATGTCTTATAGTCACAAGGATTACTTTAACAAAAGCACTAACTCGTTCATTGCACTAGTAAGTGCTTTTTGTTGGGGTAGATCTTGGCTGTATTTTTTTTCAATTTACCAATAATGTGTTTTAACAATCAGAATGCAGGCGCAAGGGTTATTTTACAAAATGTTATATCATATCTATCAAATAAATGGACAATGAGTTCAATAAGTATTAACACTTGTATTGACATAGAAACTACATGTGTGAGACTGCTGATTGGGTACTCAACACTATCTTTTGTTTAGTAAAGCAGAAGGAGGTTAAATCATTTTCATTGAGACAAATATAACGACGGTGCAAGAAAGGGGCTTGGCTGCAAATAGTCCCGTTCTTGCCAGATTTCTACCTGAACATAAAAAGGGAGCATTTTTGTAGTAGGAACATTCCTGCAAGGTATCCAGAAGGAGAAGACATTGCCACTAAGAAGGAAGATTTGTTTCACCAAGGATTTGCACATGCTGGAATTAAGTAAGTCTTAGTTGTATTTCTTTAAAACAACACTTTATTGTCCCAGGAGTTGAAATACTTACAGATTGTAATAGTCACAATGATTACTTTAACTTAAGCACTAACTCGTTGTTTTTAAAAGTAAGCGCTTTTTGTTGGGGTACTCTGTAGTTGATTTTTTCATCAGATATTTCACTCTGTCTATCTCCATTGAGAACAGTCCATCTCCAGCTTTATTTTTGATAGAAATGAACACTTTCAGGCTACTTCAAAAAGGGGCATTCACTTTACTTTTCTTGTAGTAAGTGCTTTTCTTTGGGGTAGCTTTATTGCTGCATTTCAACCAGTAACTCTTCAAATCAATGTTGTTTGTCAATCGTATCCTACAACAACGTTTTATTTTGAATTAATCTCCAACTTTAGTACTGCCTTTGTTTCTTGTAACAGTAAGGCTATCAAGTTGGGGCAAATGTGAGAATAATATACTGCTTTTTATTTACCAAAATGTAACCCAGTACACAGTACAGTGAATATGAACCTGGACAAATGTAATGCCAGGTGACAGTTTTAAACAGACAAGATTTGTTTTATTCAGAAGGATTATTGTAACGTATACACTGACTGGTTTTATGTGTTAGAAAGTTGTTTGAATTTGCATCGTTTCAGTTGCTTCTCACTTGGAAGCCTCGTTTCTACAGGTTTTGGGGCAGAAAAGGAATTACTCTTTACTTTGCTAATGATATTTTAGAATTCACCAACGACCAATTATATCAACATCATTTTTTAACCATGCAGGCTACTTCAAAAAAGGCATTCTCTTTCATTTATTATAGTAAGTGCTTTTCTTTGGGGTAGCTTTATTGGCGTTTATCAGCCAGTATCTCAACATGTTGTGTTTTTATATCCAAAGCTACAACAGTTCCTTTTGAATTCTACTTCAACTTTAGTACTGTCTTTTATAAATAAGAGTAAGTGCTATCAAGTTGGGGCAAAATTTGAGGATACTAAGCTTCTCTTCTCTGCTGTTTCTCATCCAAACATTAGAAAATCGAAAAATGAATGAAAATGTTCACAAAATTAACTGTGAAAGGATAAGGCAGATCCAGAAATGTCTTATAGTCACAAGGATTACTTTAACAAAAGCACTAACTCGTTCATTGCACTAGTAAGTGCTTTTTGTTGGGGTAGATCTTGGCTGTATTTTTTTTCAATTTACCAATAATGTGTTTTAACAATCAGAATGCGGGCGCAAGGGTTATTTTACAAAATGTTATGTCATATCTATCAAATAAATGGACAATGGGTTCAATAAGTATTAACACTTGTATTGACATAGAAACTACATGTGTGAGACTGCTGATTGGGTACTCAACACTATCTTTTGTTTAGTAAAGCAGAAGGAGGTTAAATCATTTTCATTGAGACAAATATAACGACGGTGCAAGAAAGGGGCTTGGCTGCAAATAGTCCCGTTCTTGCCAGATTTCTACCCGAACATAAAAAGGGAGCATTTTTGTAGTAGGAACATTCCTGCAAGGTATCCAGAAGGAGAAGACATTGCCACTAAGAAGGAAGATTTGTTTCACCAAGGATTTGCACATGCTGGAATTAAGTAAGTCTTAGTTGTATTTCTTTAAAACAACACTTTATTGTCCCAGGAGTTGAAATACTTACAGATTGTAATAGTCACAATGATTACTTTAACTTAAGCACTAACTTGTTGTTTTTAAAAGTAAGCGCTTTTTGTTGGGGTACTCTGTAGTTGATTTTTTCATCAGATATTTCACTCTGTCTATCTCCATTGAGAACAGTCCATCTCCAGCTTTATTTTTGATAGAAATGAACACTTTCAGGCTACTTCAAAAAGGGGCATTCACTTTACTTTTCTTGTAGTAAGTGCTTTTCTTTGGGGTAGCTTTATTGCTGCATTTCAACCAGAAACTCTTCAAATCAATGTTGTTTGTCAATCGTATCCTACAACAATGTTTTATTTTGAATTAATCTCCAACTTTAGTACTGCCTTTGTTTCTTGTAACAGTAAGGCTATCAAGTTGGGGCAAATGTGAGAATAATATACTGCTTTTTATTTACCAAAATGTAACCCAGTGCACAGTACAGTGAATATGAACCTGGACAAATGTAATGCCAGGTGACAGTTTTAAACAGACAAGATTTGTTTTATTCAGAAGGATTATTGTAACGTATACACTGACTGGTTTTATGTGTTAGAAAGTTGTTTGAATTTGCATCGTTTCAGTTGCTTCTTCTCACTTGGAAGCCTCGATTCTACAGGTTTTGGGGCAGAAAAGGAATTAATCTTTACTTTGCTAATGATATTTTAGAATTCACCAACGACCAATTATATCAACATCGTTTTTTAACCATGCAGGCTACTTCAGAAAAAGGCATTCTCTTTCATTTATTATAGTAAGTGCTTTTCTTTGGGGTAGCTTTATTGGCGTTTATCAGCCAGTATCTCAACATGTTGTGTTTTTATATCCAAAGCTACAACAGTTCCTTTTGAATTCTACTTCAACTTTAGTACGGTCTTTTATAAATAAGAGTAAGTGCTATCAAGTTGGGGCAAAATTTGAGGATACTAAGCTTCTCTTCTCTGCTGTTTCTCATCCAAACATTAGAAAATCGAAAAATGAATGAAAATCTTCACAAAATTAACTGTGAAAGGATAAGGCTGATCCAGAAATGTCTTATAGTCACAAGGATTACTTTAACAAAAGCACTAACTCGTTCATTGCATTAGTAAGTGCTTTTTGTTGGGGTATATCTTGGCTGTATTTTTTTTCAATTTACCAATAATGTGTTTTAACAATCAGAATGCGGGCGCAAGGGTTATTTTACAAAATGTTATATCATATCTATCAAATAAATGGACAATGGGTTCAATAAGTATTAACACTTGTATTGACATAGAAACTACATGTGTGAGACTGCTGATTGGGTACTCAACACTATCTTTTGTTTAGTAAAGCAGAAGGAGGTTAAATCATTTTCATTGAGACAAATATAACGACGGTGCAAGAAAGGGGCTTGGCTGCAAATAGTCCCGTTCTTGCCAGATTTCTACCCGAACATAAAAAGGGAGCATTTTTGTAGTAGGAACATTCCTGCAAGGTATCCAGAAGGAGAAGACATTGCCACTAAGAAGGAAGATTTGATTCACCAAGGATTTGCACATGCTGGAATTAAGTAAGTCTTAGTTGTATTTCTTTAAAACAGCACTTTATTGTCCCAGGAGTTGAAATACTTACAGATTGTAATAGTCACAATGATTACTTTAACTTAAGCACTAACTCGTTGTTTTTAAAAGTAAGTGCTTTTTGTTGGGGTACTCTGTAGTTGATTTTTTCATCAGATATTTCACTCTGTCTATCTCCATTGAGAACAGTCCATCTCCAGCTTTATTTTTGATAGAAATGAACACTTTCAGGCTACTTCAAAAAGGGGCATTCACTTTACTTTTCTTGTAGTAAGTGCTTTTCTTTGGGGTAGCTTTATTGCTGCATTTCAACCAGTAACTCTTCAAATCAATGTTGTTTGTCAATCGTATCCTACAACAACGTTTTATTTTGAATTAATCTCCAACTTTAGTACTGCCTTTGTTTCTTGTAACAGTAAGGCTATCAAGTTGGGGCAAATGTGAGAATAATATACTGCTTTTTATTTACCAAAATGTAACCCAGTACACAGTACAGTGAATATGAACCTGGACAAATGTAATGCCAGGTGACAGTTTTAAACAGACAAGATTTGTTTTATTCAGAAGGATTATTGTAACGTATACACTGACTGGTTTTATGTGTTAGAAAGTTGTTTGAATTTGCATCGTTTCAGTTGCTTCTCACTTGGAAGCCTCGTTTCTACAGGTTTTGGGGCAGAAAAGGAATTACTCTTTACTTTGCTAATGATATTTTAGAATTCACCAACGACCAATTATATCAACATCATTTTTTAACCATGCAGGCTACTTCAAAAAAGGCATTCTCTTTCATTTATTATAGTAAGTGCTTTTCTTTGGGGTAGCTTTATTGGTGTTTATCAGCCAGTATCTCAACATGTTGTGTTTTTATATCCAAAGCTACAACAGTTCCTTTTGAATTCTACTTCAACTTTAGTACTGTCTTTTATAAATAAGAGTAAGTGCTATCAAGTTGGGGCAAAATTTGAGGATACTAAGCTTCTCTTCTCTGCTGTTTCTCATCCAAACATTAGAAAATCGAAAAATGAATGAAAATGTTCACAAAATTAACTGTGAAAGGATAAGGCTGATCCAGAAATGTCTTATAGTCACAAGGATTACTTTAACAAAAGCACTAACTCGTTCATTGCATTAGTAAGTGCTTTTTGTTGGGGTAGATCTTGGCTGTATTTTTTTCAATTTACCAATAATGTGTTTTAACAATCAGAATGTGGGCGCAAGGGTTATTTAACAAAATGTTATGTCATATCTATCAAATAAATGGACAATGGGTTCAATAAGTATTAACACTTGTATTGACATAGAAACTACATGTGTGAAACTGCTGATTGGGTACTCAACACTATCTTTTGTTTAGTAAAGCAGAAGGAGGTTAAATCATTTTCATTGAGACAAATATAACGACGGTGCAAGAAAGGGGCTTGGCTGCAAATAGTCCCGTTCTTGCCAGATTTCTACCCGAACATAAAAAGGGAGCATTTTTGTAGTAGGAACATTCCTGCAAGGTATCCAGAAGGAGAAGACATTGCCACTAAGAAGGAAGATTTGTTTCACCAAGGATTTGCACATGCTGGAATTAAGTAAGTCTTAGTTGTATTTCTTTAAAACAACACTTTATTGTCCCAGGAGTTGAAATACTTACAGATTGTAATAGTCACAATGATTACTTTAACTTAAGCACTAACTCGTTGTTTTTAAAAGTAAGTGCTTTTTGTTGGGGTACTCTGTAGTTGATTTTTTCATCAGATATTTCACTCTGTCTATCTCCATTGAGAACAGTCCATCTCCAGCTTTATTTTTGATAGAAATGAACACTTTCAGGCTACTTCAAAAAGGGGCATTCACTTTACTTTTCTTGTAGTAAGTGCTTTTCTTTGGGGTAGCTTTATTGCTGCATTTCAACCAGTAACTCTTCAAATCAATGTTGTTTGTCAATCGTATCCTACAACAACGTTTTATTTTGAATTAATCTCCAACTTTAGTACTGCCTTTGTTTCTTGTAACAGTAAGGCTATCAAGTTGGGGCAAATGTGAGAATAATATACTGCTTTTTATTTACCAAAATGTAACCCAGTACACAGTACAGTGAATATGAACCTGGACAAATGTAATGCCAGGTGACAGTTTTAAACAGACAAGATTTTTTTTATTCAGAAGGATTATTGTAACGTATACACTGACTGGTTTTATGTGTTAGAAAGTTGTTTGAATTTGCATCGTTTCAGTTGCTTCTCACTTGGAAGCCTCGTTTCTACAGGTTTTGGGGCAGAAAAGGAATTACTCTTTACTTTGCTAATGATATTTTAGAATTCACCAACGACCAATTATATCAACATCATTTTTTAACCATGCAGGCTACTTCAAAAAAGGCATTCTCTTTCATTTATTATAGTAAGTGCTTTTCTTTGGGGTAGCTTTATTGGTGTTTATCAGCCAGTAACTCTTCAAATCAATGTTGTTTGTCAATCGTATCCTACAACAACGTTTTATTTTGAATTAATCTCTTTAGTACTGCCTTTGTTTCTTGTAACAGTAAGGCTATCAAGTTCGGGCAAATGTGAGAATAATATACTGCTTTTTATTTACCAAAATGTAACCCAGTACACAGTACAGTGAATATGAACCTGGACAAATGTAATGCCAGGTGACAGTTTTAAACAGACAAGATTTGTTTTATTCAGAAGGATTATTGTAACGTATACACTGACTGGTTTTATGTGTTAGAAAGTTGTTTGAATTTGCATCGTTTCAGTTGCTTCTCACTTGAAAGCCTCGATTCTACAGGTTTTGGGGCAGAAAAGGAATTATTCTTTACTTTGCTAATGATATTTTAGAATTCACCAACGACCAATTATATCAACATCATTTTTTAACCATGCAGGCTACTTCAAAAAAAGGCATTCTCTTTCATTTATTATAGTAAGTGCTTTTCTTTGGGGTAGCTTTATTGGCGTTTATCAGCCAGTATCTCAACATGTTGTGTTTTTATATCCAAAGCTACAACAGTTCCTTTTGAATTCTACTTCAACTTTAGTACTGTCTTTTATAAATAAGAGTAAGTGCTATCAAGTTGGGGCAAAATTTGAGGATGCTAAGCTTCTCTTCTCTGCTGTTTCTCATCCAAACATTAGAAAATCGAAAAATGAATGAAAATCTTCACAAAATTAACTGTGAAAGGATAAGGCTGATCCAGAAATGTCTTATAGTCACAAGGATTACTTTAACAAAAGCACTAAATCGTTCATTGCATTAGTAAGTGCTTTTTGTTGGGTAGATCTTGGCTGTATTTTTTTTCAATTTACCAATAATGTGTTTTAACAATCAGAATGCGGGCGCAAGGGTTATTTTACAAAATGTTATATCATATCTATCAAATAAATGGACAATGGGTTCAATAAGTATTAACACTTGTGTTGACATAGAAACTACATGTGTGAGACTGCTGATTGGGTACTCAACACTATCTTTTGTTTAGTAAAGCAGAAGGAGGTTAAATCATTTTCATTGAGACAAATATAACGACGGTGCAAGAAAGGGGCTTGGCTGCAAATAGTTCCGTTCCTGCCAGATTTCTACCCGAACATAAAAAGGGAGCATTTTTGTAGTAGGAACATTCCTTCAAGGTATCCAGAAGGAGAAGACATTGCCACTAAGAAGGAAGATTTGATTCACCAAGGATTTGCACATGCTGGAATTAAGTAAGTCTTAGTTGTATTTCTTTAAAACAGCACTTTATTGTCCCAGGAGTTGAAATACTTACAGATTGTAATAGTCACAATGATTACTTTAACTTAAGCACTAACTCGTTGTTTTTAAAAGTAAGTGCTTTTTGTTGGGGTACTCTGTAGTTGATTTTTTCATCAGATATTTCACTCTGTCTATCTCCATTGAGAACAGTCCATCTCCAGCTTTATTTTTGATAGAAATGAACACTTTCAGGCTACTTCAAAAAGGGGCATTCACTTTACTTTTCTTGTAGTAAGTGCTTTCCTTTGGGGTAGCTTTATTGCTGCATTTCAACCAGTAACTCTTCAAATCAATGTTGTTTGTCAATCGTATCCTACAACAACATTTTATTTTGAATTAATCTCCAACTTTAGTACTGCCTTTGTTTCTTGTAACAGTAAGGCTATCAAGTTGGGGCAAATGTGAGAATAATATACTGCTTTTTATTTACCAAAATGTAACCCAGTACACAGTACAGTGACCTGGACAAATGTAATGCCAGGTGACAGTTTTAAACAGACAAGATTTGTTTTATTCAGAAGGATTATTGTAACGTATACACTGACTGGTTTTATGTGTTAGAAAGTTGTTTGAATTTGCATCGTTTCAGTTGCTTCTCACTTGGAAGCCTCGTTTCTACAGGTTTTGGGGCAGAAGAGGAATTACTCTTTACTTTGCTAATGATATTTTAGAATTCACCAACGACCAATTATATCAAATCATTTTTTAACCATGCAGGCTACTTCAAAAAGGCATTCTCTTTCATTTATTATAGTAAGTGCTTTTCTTTGGGGTAGCTTTATTGGCGTTTATCAGCCAGTATCTCAACATGTTGTGTTTTTATATCCAAAGCTACAACAGTTCCTTTGAATTCTACTTCAACTTTAGTACTGTCTTTTATAAATAAGAGTAAGTGCTATCAAGTTGGGGCAAAATTTGAGGATACTAAGGCTTCTCTTCTCTGCTGTTTCTCATCCAAACATTAGAAAATCGAAAAATGAATGAAAAATGTTCAAAAATTAACTGTGAAAGGATAAGGCTGATCCAGAAATGTCTTATAGTCACAAGGATTACTTTAACAAAAGCACTAACTCGTTCATTGCATTAGTAAGTGCTTTTTGTTGGGGTAGATCTTGGCTGTATTTTTTTTTCAATTTACCAATAATGTGTTTTAACAATCAGAATGCGGGCGCAAGGGTTATTTTACAAAATGTTATATCATATCTATCAAATAAATGGACAATGGGTTCAATAAGTATTAACACTTGTATTGACATAGAAACTACATGTGTGAGACTGCTGATTGGGTACTCAACACTATCTTTTGTTTAGTAAGCAAAGGAGGTTAAATCATTTTCATTGAGACAAATATAACGACGGTGCAAGAAAGGGGCTTGGCTGCAAATAGTCCCGTTCTTGCCAGATTTCTACCCGAACATAAAAAGGGAGCATTTTTGTAGTAGGAACATTCCTGCAAGGTATCCAGAAGGAGAAGACATTGCCACTAAGAAGGAAGATTTGTTTCACCAAGGATTTGCACATGCTGGAATTAAGTAAGTCTTAGTTGTATTTCTTTAAAACAACACTTTATTGTCCCAGAGTTGAAATACTTACAGATTGTAATAGTCACAATGATTACTTTAACTTAAGCACTAACTCGTTGTTTTTAAAAGTAAGTGCTTTTTGTTGGGGTACTCTGTAGTTGATTTTATCATCAGATATTTCACTCTGTCTATCTCCATTGAGAACAGTCCCATCTCCAGCTTTATTTTTGATAGAAATGAACACTTTCAGGCTACTTCAAAAAGGGGCATTCACTTTACTTTTCTGTAGTAAGTGCTTTTCTTTGGGTAGCTTTATTGCTGCATTTCAACCAGTAACTCTTCAAATCAATGTTGTTGGTCAATTGTATCCTACAACAACGTTTTATTTTGAATTAATCTCCAACTTTAGTACTGCCTTTGTTTCTTGTAACAGTAAGGCTATCAAGTTGGGGCAAATGTGAGAATAATATACTGCTTTTTATTTACCAAAATGTAACCCAGTACACAGTACAGTGAATATGAACCAGGACAAATGTAATGCCAGAAGACAGTTTTAAACAGACAAGATTTGTTTTATTCAGAAGGATTATTGTAACGTATACACTGACTGGTTTTATGTGTTAGAAAGTTGTTTGAATTTGCATCGTTTCAGTTGCTTCTCACTTGGAAGCCTCGTTTCTACAGGTTTTGGGGCAGAAAAGGAATTACTCTTTACTTTGCTAATGATATTTTAGAATTCACCAACGACCAATTATATCAACATCGTTTTTTAACCATGCAGGCTACTTCAAAAAGGGCATTCACTTTACTTTTCTTGTAGTAAGTGCTTTTCTTTGGGTAGCTTTATTGCTGCATTTCAACCAGTAACTCTTCAAATCAATGTTGTTTGTCAATCGTATCTTACAACAACGTTTTATTTTGAATTAATCTCCAACTTTAGTACTGCCTTTGTTTCTTGTAACAGTAAGGCTATCAAGTTGGGGCAAATGTGAGAATAATATACTGCTTTTTATTTACCAAAATGTAACCCAGTACACAGTACAGTGAATATGAACCTGGACAAATGTAATGCCAGGTGACAGTTTTAAACAGACAAGATTTGTTTTATTCAGAAGGATTATTGTAACGTATACACTGACTGGTTTTATGTGTTAGAAAGTTGTTTGAATTTGCATCGTTTCAGTTGCTTCTCACTTGGAAGCCTCGTTTCTACAGGTTTTGGGCAGAAAAGGAATTACTCTTTACTTTGCTAATGATATTTTAGAATTCACAACGACCAATTATATCAACATCATTTTTTAAACCATGCAGGCTACTTCAAAAAAGGCATTCTCTTTCATTTATTATAGTAAGTGCTTTTCTTTGGGGTAGCTTTATTGGCGTTTATCAGCCAGTATCTCAACATGTTGTGTTTTTATATCCAAAGCTACAACAGTCCTTTTGAATTCTACTTCAACTTTAGTACTGTCTTTTATAAATAAGAGTAAGTGCTATCAAGTTGGGGCAAAATTTGAGGATACTAAGCTTCTCTTCTCTGCTGTTTCTCATCCAAACATTAGAAAATCGAAAAATGAATGAAAATGTTCAAAAAATTAACTGTGAAAGGATAAGGCTGATCCAGAAATGTCTTATAGTCACAAGGATTACTTTAACAAAAGCACTAACTCGTTCATTGCATTAGTAAGTGCTTTTTGTTGGGGTAGATCTTGGCTGTATTTTTTTTCAATTTACCAATAATGTGTTTTAACAATCAGAATGCGGGCGCAAGGGTTATTTTACAAAATGTTATGTCATATCTATCAAATAAATGGACAATGGGTTCAATAAGTATTAACACTTGTATTGACATAGAAACTACATGTGTGAGACTGCTGATTGGGTACTCAACACTATCTTTTGTTTAGTAAAGCAGAAGGAGGTTAAATCATTTTCATTGAGACAAATATAACGACAGGTGCAAGAAAGGGGCTTGCTGCAAATAGTCCCGTTCTTGCCAGATTTCTACCCCGAACATAAAAAGGGTGCATTTTTGTAGTAGGAACATACCTGCAAGGTATCCAGAAGGAGAAGACATTGCCACTAAGAAGGAAGATTTGTTTCACCAAGGATTTGCACATGCTGGAATTAAGTAAGTCTTAGTTGTATTTCTTTAAAACAACACTTTATTGTCCCAGGAGTTGAAATACTTACAGATTGTAATAGTCACAATGATTACTTTAACTTAAGCACTAACTCGTTGTTTTTAAAAGTAAGTGCTTTTTGTTGGGGTACTCTGTAGTTGATTTTTCATCAGATATTTCACTCTCTCTGTCTCCATTGAGAACAGTCCATCTCCAGCTTTATTTTTGATAGAAATGAACACTTTCAGGCTACTTCAAAAAGGGGCATTCACTTTACTTTTCTTGTAGTAAGTGCTTTCTTTGGGTAGCTTTATTGCTGCATTTCAACCAGTAACTTCAAATCAATGTTGTTTGTCAATCGTATCCTACAACAACGTTTTATTTTGAATTAATCTCCAACTTTAGTACTGCCTTTGTTTCTTGTAACAGTAAGGCTATCAAGTTGGGGCAAATGTGAGAATAATATACTGCTTTTTATTTACCAAAATGTAACCCAGTACACAGTACAGTGAATATGAACCTGGACAAATGTAATTGCCAGGTGACAGTTTTAAACAGACAAGATTTGTTTTATTCAGAAGGATTATTGTATCGTATACACTGACTGGTTTTATGTGTTAGAAAGTTGTTTGAATTTGCATCGTTTCAGTTGCTTCTCACTTGGAAGCCTCGTTTCTACAGTTTTGGGCAGAAAAGGAATTACTCTTTACTTTGCTAATGATATTTTAGAATTCACCAACGACCAATTATTCAACATCATTTTTAACCATGCAGGCTACTTCAAAAAAAGGCATTCTCTTCATTTATTATAGTAAGTTCTTTTCTTTGGGGTAGCTTTATTGGCGTTTATCAGCCAGTATCTCAACATGTTGTGTTTTTATATCCAAAGCTACAACAGTTCCTTTTGAATTCTACTTCAACTTAGTACTGTCTTTTATAAATAAGAGTAAGTGCTATCAAGTTGGGGCAAAATTTGAGGATACTAAGCTTCTCTTCTCTGCTGTTTCTCATCCAAACATTAGAAAATCAAAAAATGAATGAAAATGTTCACAAAATTAACTGTGAAAGATAAGGCTGATCCAGAAATGTCTTATAGTCACAAGGATTACTTTAACAAAAGCACTAACTCGTTCATTGCACTAGTAAGTGCTTTTTGTTGGGGTAGATCTTGGCTGTATTTTTTTTCAATTTACCAATAATGTGTTTTAACAATCAGAATGCGGGCGCAAGGGTTATTTTACAAAATGTTATGTCATTTCTATCAAATAATTGGACAATGGGTTCAATAAGTATTAACACTTGTATTGACATAGAAACTACATGTGTGAGACTGCTGATTGGGTACTCAACACTATCTTTTGTTTAGTAAAGCAGAAGGAGGTTAAATCATTTCATTGAGACAAATATAACGGACGGTGCAAGAAAGGGGCTTGGCTGCAAATAGTCCCGTTCTTGCCAGATTTCTACCCGAACAAAAAAAGGGAGCATTTTTGTAGTAGGAACATTCTGCAAGGTATCCAGAAGGAGAAGACATTGCCACTAAGAAGGAAGATTTGTTTCACCAAGGATTTGCACATGCTGGAATTAAGTAAGTCTTAGTTGTATTTCTTTAAAACAACACTTTATTGTCCCAGAGTTGAAATACTTACAGATTGTAATAGTCACAATGATTACTTTAACTTAAGCACTAACTCGTTGTTTTTAAAAGTAAGTGCTTTTTGTTGGGGTACTCTGTAGTTGATTTTTTCATCAGTTATTTCACTCTCTCTGTCTCCATTGAGAACAGTCCATCTCCAGCTTTATTTTTGAATGAACACTTTCAGGCTACTTCAAAAGGGGCATTCACTTTACTTTTCTTGTAGTAAGTGCTTTTCTTTGGGGTAGCTTTATTGCTGCATTTCAACCAGTAACTCTTCAAATCAATGTTGTTTGTCAATCGTATCCTACAACAACGTTTTATTTTGAATTAATCTCCAACTTTAGTACTGCCTTTGTTTCTTGTAACAGTAAGGCTATCAAGTTGGGGCAAATGTGAGAATAATATACTGCTTTTTATTTATTAAAATGTAACCCAGTACACAGTACAGTGAATATGAACCTGGACAAATGTAATGCCAGGTGACAGTTTTAAACAGACAAGATTTGTTTATTCAGAAGGATTATTGTAACGTATACACTGACTGGTTTTATGTGTTAGAAAGTTGTTTGAATTTGCATCGTTTCAGTTGCTTCTCACTTGGAAGCCTCGATTCTACAGGTTTTGGGGCAGAAAGGAATTACTCTTTACTTTGCTAATGATATTTTAGAATTCACCAACGACCAATTATATCAACATCATTTTTTAACCATGCAGGCTACTTCAAAAAAAGGCATTCTCTTTCATTTATTATAGTAAGTGCTTTTCTTTGGGGTAGCTTTATTGACGTTTATCAGCCAGTATCTCAATATGTTGTGTTTTTATATCCAAAGCTACAACAGTTCCTTTGAATTCTACTTCAACTTTAGTACTGTCTTTTATAAATAAGAGTAAGTGCTATCAAGTTGGGGCAAAATTTGAGGATACTAAGCTTCTCTTCTCTGCTGTTTCTCATCCAAACATTAGAAAATCGAGAAATGAATGAAAATCTTCACAAAATTAACTGTGACAGGATAAGGCTGATCCAGAAATGTCTTATAGTCACAAGGATTACTTTAACAAAAGCACTAACTCGTTCATTGCATTAGTAAGTGCTTTTTGTTGGGGTAGATCTTGGCTGTATTTTTTTTCAATTTACCAATAATGTGTTTTAACAATCAGAATGCGGGCGCAAGGGTTATTTTACAAAATGTTATATCATATCTATCAAATAAATGGACAATGGGTTCAATGAGTATTAACACTTGTATTGACATAGAAACTACATGTGTGAGACTTCTGATTGGGTACTCAACACTATCTTTTGTTTAGTAAAGCAGAAGAGGTTAAATCATTTTCATTGAGACAAAATATAACGACGGTGCAAGAAAGGGGCTTGGCTGCAAATAGTTCCGTTCCTGCCAGATTTCTCCCAGAACATAAAAAGGGAGCATTTTTGTAGTAGGAACATTCCTGCAAGGTATCCAGAAGAGAAGACATTGCCACTAAGAAGGAAGATTTGTTTCACCAAGGATTTGCACATGCTGGAATTAAGTAAGTCTTAGTTGAATTTCTTTAAAACAACACTTTATTGTCCCAGGAGTTGAAATACTTACAGATTGTAATAGTCACAATGATTACTTTAACTTAGCACTAACTCGTTGTTTTTAAAGTAAGTGCTTTTTGTTGGGGTACTCTGTAGTTGATTTTTTCATCAGATATTTCACTCTGTCTATCTCCATTGAGAACAGTCCATCTCCAGCTTTATTTTTGATAGAAATGAACACTTTCAGGCTACTTCAAAATGGGGCATTCACTTTACTTTTCTTGTAGTAAGTGCTTTTCTTTGGTGTAGCTTTATTGCTGCATTTCAACCAGTAACTCTTCAAATCAATGTTGTTTGTCAATCGTATCCTACAACAACGTTTTATTTTGAATTAATCTCCAACTTTAGTACTGCCTTTGTTTCTTGTAACAGTAAGGCTATCAAGTTGGGGCCAGTGTGAGAATAATATACTGCTTTTTATTTACCAAAATGTAACCCAGTACACAGTACAGTGAATATGAACCTGGACAAATGTAATGCCAGGTGACAGTTTTAAACAGACAAGATTTGTTTTATTCAGAAGGATTATTGTAACGTATACACTGACTGGTTTTATGTGTTAGAAAGTTGTTTGAATTTGCATCGTTTCAGTTGCTTCTCACTTGAAAGCCTCGATTCTACAGGTTTTGGGGCAGAAAAGGAATTATTCTTTACTTTGCTAATGATATTTTAGAATTCACCAACGACCAATTATATCAACATCATTTTTTAACCATGCAGGCTACTTCAAAAAAAGGCATTCTCTTTCATTTATTATAGTAAGTGCTTTTCTTTGGGGTAGCTTTATTGGTGTTTATCAGCCAGTATCTCAACATGTTGTGTTTTTATATCCAAAGCTACAACAGTTCCTTTTGAATTCTACTTCAACTTTAGTACTGTCTTTTATAAATAAGAGTAAGTGCTATCAAGTTGGGGCAAAATTTGAGGATGCTAAGCTTCTCTTCTCTGCTGTTTCTCATCCAAACATTAGAAAATCGAAAAATGAATGAAAATCTTCACAAAATTAACTGTGAAAGGATAAGGCTGATCCAGAAATGTCTTATAGTCACAAGGATTACTTTAACAAAAGCACTAACTCGTTCATTGCACTAGTAAGTGCTTTTTGTTGGGGTAGATCTTGGCTGTATTTTTTTTCAATTTACCAATAATGTGTTTTAACAATCAGAATGCGGGCGCAAGGGTTATTTTACAAAATGTTATATCATATCTATCAAATAAAAGGACAATGGTTCAAATAAGTATTAACACTTGTGTTGACATAGAAACTACATGTGTGAGACTGCTGATTGGGTACTCAACACTATCTTTTGTTTAGTAAAGCAGAAGGAGGTTAAATCATTTTCATTGAGACAAATATAACGACGGTGCAAGAAAGGGGCTTGGCTGCAAATAGTTCCGTTCCTGCCAGATTTCTACCCGAACATAAAAAGGGAGCATTTTTGTAGTAGGAACATTCCTGCAAGGTATCCAGAGGAGAAGACATTGCCACTAAGAAGGAAGATTTGTTTCACCAAGGATTTGCACATGCTGGAATTAAGTAAGTCTTAGTTGTATTTCTTTAAAACAACACTTTATTGTCCCAGGAGTTGAAATACTTACAGATTGTAATATTCACAATGATTACTTTAACTTAAGCACTAACTCATTGTTTTTAAAGTAAGTACTTTTTGTTGGGGTACTCTGTAGTTGATTTTTTCATCAGATATTTCACTCTGTCTATCTCATTGAGAACAGTCCATCTCCAGCTTTATTTTTGATAGAAATGAACACTTTCAGGCTACTTCAAAAAGGGGCATTCACTTTACTTTTCTTGTAGTAAGTGCTTTTCTTTGGGTAGCTTTATTGCTGCATTTCAACCAGTAACTCTTCAAATCAATGTTGTTTGTCAATCGTATCCTACAACAACGTTTTATTTTGAATTAATCTCCAACTTTAGTACTGCCTTTGTTTCTTTGTAACAGTAAGGCTATCAAGTTGGGGCCAATGTGAGAATAATATACTGCTTTTTATTTACCAAAATGTAACCAGTACACAGTACAGTGAATATGAACCTGGACAAATGTAATGCCAGGTGACAGTTTTAAACAGACAAGATTTATTTTATTCAGAAGGATTATTGTAACGTATACACTGACTGGTTTTATGTGTTAGAAAGTTGTTTGAATTTGCATCGTTTCAGTTGCTTCTCACTTGAAAGCCTCGATTCTACAGGTTTTGGGGCAGAAAAGGAATTATTCTTTACTTTGCTAATGATATTTTAGAATTCACCAACGACCAATTATATCAACATCATTTTTTAACCATGCAGGCTACTTCAAAAAAAGGCATTCTCTTTCATTTATTATAGTAAGTGCTTTTCTTTGGGGTAGCTTTATTGGCGTTTATCAGCCAGTATCTCAACATGTTGTGTTTTATATCCAAAGCTACAACAGTTCCTTTTGAATTCTACTTCAACTTTAGTACTGTCTTTTATAAATAAGAGTAAGTGCTATCAAGTTGGGGCAAAATTTGAGGATGCTAAGCTTCTCTTCTCTGCTGTTTCTCATCCAAACATTAGAAAATCGAAAAATGAATGAAAATCTTCACAAAATTAACTGTGAAAGGATAAGGCTGATCCAGAAATGTCTTATAGTCACAAGGATTACTTTAACAAAAGCACTAACTCGTTCAATGCATTAGTAAGTGCTTTTTGTTGGGGTAGATCTTGGCTGTATTTTTTTTCAATTTACCAATAATGTGTTTTAACAATCAGAATGCGGGCGCAAGGGTTATTTTACAAAATGTTATATCATATCTATCAAATAAATGGACAATGGGTTCAATAAGTATTAACACTTGTGTTGACATAGAAACTACATGTGTGAGACTGCTGATTGGGTACTCAACACTATCTTTTGTTTAGTAAAGCAGAAGGAGGTTAAATCATTTTCATTGAGACAAATATAACGACGGTGCAAGAAAGGGCTTGGCTGCAAATAGTTCCGTTCCTGCCAGATTCTACCCGAACATAAAAAGGGAGCATTTTTGTAGTAGGAACATTCCTGCAAGGTATCCAGAAGGAGAAGACATTGCACTAAGAAGGAAGATTTGTTTCACCAAGGATTTGCACATGCTGGAATTAAGTAAGTCTTAGTTGTATTTATTTAAAACAACACTTTATTGTCCCAGGAGTTGAAATACTTACAGATTGTAATAGTCACAATGATTACATTAACTTAAGCACTAACTCGTTGTTTTTAAAAGTAAGTGCTTTTTGTTGGGGTACTCTGTAGTTGATTTTTTCATCAGATATTTCACTCTGTCTATCTCCTTTGAGAACAGTCCATCTCCAGCTTTATTTTTGATAGAAATGAACACTTTCAGGCTACTTCAAAAAGGGGCATTCACTTTACTTTTCTTGTAGTAAGTGCTTTTCTTTGGGGTAGCTTTGTTGCTGCATTTCAACCAGTAACTCTTCAAATCAATGTTGTTTGTCAATCGTATCCTACAACAACGTTTTATTTTGAATTAATCTCCAACTTTAGTACTGCCTTTGTTTCTTGTAACAGTAAGGCTATCAAGTTGGGGCAAATGTGAGAATAATATACTGCTTTTTATTTACCAAAATGTAACCCAGTACACAGTACAGTGAATATGAACCAGGACAAATGTAATGCCAGGTGACAGTTTTAAACAGACAAGATTTGTTTTATTCAGAAGGATTATTGTAACGTATACACTGACTGGTTTATGTGTTAGAAAGTTGTTTGAATTTGCATCGTTTCAGTTGCTTCTCACTTGGAAGCCTCGTTTCTACAGGTTTTGGGGCAGAAAAGGAATTACTCTTTACTTTGCTAATGATATTTTAGAATTCACCAACGACCAATTATATCAACATCATTTTTTAACCATGCAGGCTACTTCAAAAAAAGGCATTCTCTTTCATTTATTATAGTAAGTGCTTTTCTTTGGGGTAGCTTTATTGGCGTTTATCAGCCAGTATCTCAACATGTTGTGTTTTTATATCCAAAGCTACAACAGTTCCTTTTGAATTCTACTTCAACTTTAGTACTGTCTTTTATAAATAAGAGTAAGTGCTATCAAGTTGGGGCAAAATTTGAGGATACTAAGCTTCTCTTGTCTGCTGTTTCTCATCCAAACATTAGAAAATCGAAAAATGAATGAAAATGTTCACAAAATTAACTGTGAAGGATAAGGCTGATCCAGAAATGTCTTATAGTCACAAGGATTACTTTAACAAAAGCACTAACTCGTTCATTGCATTAGTAAGTGCTTTTTGTTGGGGTAGATCTTGGCTGTATTTTTTTTCAATTTACCAATAATGTGTTTTAACAATCAGAATGCGGGCGCAAGGGTTATTTTACAAAATGTTATGTCATATCTATCAAATAAATGGACAATGGGTTCAATAAGTATTAACACTTGTATTGACATAGAAACTACATGTGTGAGACTGCTGATTGGGTACTCAACACTATCTTTTGTTTAGTAAAGCAGAAGGAGGTTAAATCATTTTCATTGAGACAAATATACGACGGTGCAAGAAAGGGGCTTGGCTGCAAATAGTCCCGTTCTTGCCAGATTTCTACCCGAACATAAAAAGGGAGCATTTTTGTAGTAGGAACATTCCTGCAAGGTATCCAGAAGGAGAAGACATTGCCACTAAAAGGAAGATTTGATTCACCAAGGATTTGCACATGCTGGAATTAAGTAAGTCTTAGTTGTATTTCTTTAAAACAGCACTTTATTGTCCCAGGAGTTGAAATACTTACAGATTGTAATAGTCACAATGATTACTTTAACTTAAGCACTAACTCGTTGTTTTTAAAAGTAAGTGCTTTTTGTTGGGGTACTCTGTAGTTGATTTTTTCATCAGATATTTCACTCTGTCTATCTCCATTGAGAACAGTCCATCTCCAGCTTTATTTTTGATAGAAATGAACACTTTCAGGCTACTTCAAAAAGGGGCATTCACTTTACTTTTCTTGTAGTAAGTGCTTTTCTTTGGGGTAGCTTTATTGCTGCATTTCAACCAGTAACTCTTCAAATCAATGTTGTTTGTCAATTGTATCCTACAACAACGTTTTATTTTGAATTAATCTCCAACTTTAGTACTGCCTTTGTTTCTTGTAACAGTAAGGCTATCAAGTTGGGGCAAATGTGAGAATAATATACTGCTTTTTATTTACCAAAATGTAACCCAGTACACAGTACAGTGAATATGAACCAGGACAAATGTAATGCCAGAAGACAGTTTTAAACAGACAAGATTTGTTTTATTCAGAAGGATTATTGTAACGTATACACTGACTGGTTTTATGTGTTAGAAAGTTGTTTGAATTTGCATCGTTTCAGTTGCTTCTCACTTGGAAGCCTCGTTTCTACAGGTTTTGGGGCAGAAAATGAATTACTCTTTACTTTGCTAATGATATTTTAGAATTCACCAACGACCAATTATATCAACATCGTTTTTTAACCATGCAGGCTACTTCAAAAAGGGGCATTCACTTTACTTTTCTTGTAGTAAGTGCTTTTCTTTGTGGTAGCTTTATTGCTGCATTTCAACCAGTAACTCTTCAAATCAATGTTGTTTGTCAATCGTATCTTACAACAACGTTTTATTTTGAATTAATCTCTTTAGTACTGCCTTTGTTTCTTGTAACAGTAAGGCTATCAAGTTGGGGCAAATGTGAGAATAATATACTGCTTTTTATTTACCAAAATGTAACCCAGTACACAGTACAGTGAATATGAACCAGGACAAATGTAATGCCAGGTGACAGTTTTAAACAGACAAGATTTATTTTATTCAGAAGGATTATTGTAACGTATACACTGACTGGTTTTATGTGTTAGAAAGTTGTTTGAATTTGCATCGTTTCAGTTGCTTCTCACTTGGAAGCCTCGTTTCTACAGGTTTTGGGGCAGAAAAGGAATTACTCTTTACTTTGCTAATGATATTTTAGAATTCACCAACGACCAATTATATCAACATCATTTTTTAACCATGCAGGCTACTTCAAAAAAAGGCATTCTCTTTCATTTATTATAGTAAGTGCTTTTCTTTGGGGTAGCTTTATTGGCGTTTATCAGCCAGTATCTCAACATGTTGTGTTTTTATATCCAAAGCTACAACAGTTCCTTTTGAATTCTACTTCAACTTTAGTACTGTCTTTTATAAATAAGAGTAAGTGCTATCAAGTTGGGGCAAAATTTGAGGATACTAGCTTCTCTTCTCTGCTGTTTCTCATCCAAACATTAGAAAATCGAAAAATGAATGAAAATGTTCACAAAATTAACTGTGAAAGGATAAGGCTGATCCAGAAATGTCTTATAGTCACAAGGATTACTTTAACAAAAGCACTAACTCGTTCATTGCATTAGTAAGTGCTTTTTGTTGGGGTAGATCTTGGCTGTATTTTTTTTCAATTTACCAATAATGTGTTTTAACAATCAGAATGCGGGCGCAAGGGTTATTTTACAAAATGTTATATCATATCTATCAAATAAATGGACAATGGGTTCAATAAGTATTAACACTTGTATTGACATAGAAACTACATGTGTGAGACTGCTGATTGGGTACTCAACACTATCTTTTGTTTAGTAAAGCAGAAGGAGGTTAAATCATTTTCATTGAGACAAATATAACGACGGTGCAAGAAAGGGGCTTGGCTGCAAATAGTCCCGTTCTTGCCAGATTTCTACCCGAACATAAAAAGGGAGCATTTTTGTAGTAGGAACATTCCTGCAAGGTATCCAGAAGGAGAAGACATTGCCACTAAAAGGAAATTTTGATTCACCAAGGATTTGCACATGCTGGAATTAAGTAAGTCTTAGTTGTATTTCTTTAAAACAGCACTTTATTGTCCCAGGAGTTGAAATACTTACAGATTGTAATAGTCACAATGATTACTTTAACTTAAGCACTAACTCGTTGTTTTTAAAAGTAAGTGCTTTTTGTTGGGGTACTCTGTAGTTGATTTTTTCATCAGATATTTCACTCTGTCTATCTCCATTGAGAACAGTCCATCTCCAGCTTTATTTTTGATAGAAATGAACACTTTCAGGCTACTTCAAAAAGGGGCATTCACTTTACTTTTCTTGTAGTAAGTGCTTTTCTTTGGGGTAGCTTTATTGCTGCATTTCAACCAGTAACTCTTCAAATCAATGTTGTTTGTCAATTGTATCCTACAACAACGTTTTATTTTGAATTAATCTCCAACTTTAGTACTGCCTTTGTTTCTTGTAACAGTAAGGCTATCAAGTTGGGGCAAATGTGAGAATAATATACTGCTTTTTATTTACCAAAATGTAACCCAGTACACAGTACAGTGAATATGAACCAGGACAAATGTAATGCCAGGTGACAGTTTTAAACAGACAAGATTTGTTTATTCAGAAGGATTATTGTAACGTATACACTGACTGGTTTTATGTGTTAGAAAGTTGTTTGAATTTGCATCGTTTCAGTTGCTTCTCACTTGGAAGCCTCGTTTCTACAGGTTTTGGGGCAGAAAATGAATTACTCTTTACTTTGCTAATGATATTTTAGAATTCACCAACGACCAATTATATCAACATCGTTTTTTAACCATGCAGGCTACTTCAAAAAGGGCATTCACTTTACTTTTCTTGTAGTAAGTGCTTTTCTTTGGGTAGCTTTATTGCTGCATTTCAACCAGTAACTCTTCAAATCAATGTTGTTTGTCAATCGTATCTTACAACAACGTTTTATTTTGAATTAATCTCTTTAGTACTGCCTTTGTTTCTTGTAACAGTAAGGCTATCAAGTTGGGGCAAATGTGAGAATAATATACTGCTTTTTATTTACCAAAATGTAACCCAGTACACAGTACAGTGAATATGAACCTGGACAAATGTAATGCCAGGTGACAGTTTTTAAACAGACAAGATTTATTTTATTCAGAAGGATTATTGTAACGTATACACTGACTGGTTTTATGTGTTAGAAAGTTGTTTGAATTTGCATCGTTTCAGTTGCTTCTCACTTGGAAGCCTCGTTTCTACAGGTTTTGGGGCAGAAAAGGATTACTCTTTACTTTGCTAATGATATTTTAGAATTCACCAACGACCAATTATATCAACATCATTTTTTAACCATGCAGGCTACTTCAAAAAAAGGCATTCTCTTTCATTTATTATAGTAAGTGCTTTTCTTTGGGGTAGCTTATTGGCGTTTATCAGCCAGTATCTCAACATGTTGTGTTTTTATATCCAAAGCTACAACAGTTCCTTTTGAATTCTACTTCAACTTTAGTACTGTCTTTTATAAATAAGAGTAAGTGCTATCAAGTTGGGGCAAAATTTGAGGATACTAAGCTTCTCTTCTCTGCTGTTTCTCATCCAAACATTAGAAAATCGAAAAATGAATGAAAATGTTCACAAAATTAACTGTGAAAGGATAAGGCTGATCCAGAAATGTCTTATAGTCACAAGGATTACTTTAACAAAAGCACTAACTCGTTCATTGCATTAGTAAGTGCTTTTTGTTGGGGTAGATCTTGGCTGTATTTTTTTTCAATTTACCAATAATGTGTTTTAACAATCAGAATGCGGGCGCAAGGGTTATTTTACAAAATGTTATATCATATCTATCAAATAAATGGACAATGGGTTCAATAAGTATTAACACTTGTATTGACATAGAAACTACATGTGTGAGACTGCTGATTGGGTACTCAACACTATCTTTTGTTTAGTAAAGCAGAAGGAGGTTAAATCATTTTCATTGAGACAAATATAACGACGGTGCAAGAAAGGGGCTTGGCTGCAAATAGTCCCGTTCTTGCCAGATTTCTACCCGAACATAAAAAGGGAGCATTTTTGTAGTAGGAACATTCCTGCAAGGTATCCAGAAGGAGAAGACATTGCCACTAAAAGGAAGATTTGATTCACCAAGGATTTGCACATGCTGGAATTAAGTAAGTCTTAGTTGTATTTCTTTAAAACAGCACTTTATTGTCCCAGGAGTTGAAATACTTACAGATTGTAATAGTCACAATGATTACTTTAACTTAAGCACTAACTCGTTGTTTTTAAAGTAAGTGCTTTTTGTTGGGGTACTCTGTAGTTGATTTTTTCATCAGATATTTCACTCTGTCTATCTCCATTGAGAACAGTCCATCTCCAGCTTTATTTTTGATAGAAATGAACACTTTCAGCTACTTCAAAAAGGGGCATTCACTTTACTTTTCTTGTAGTAAGTGCTTTTCTTTGGGTAGCTTTATTGCTGCATTTCAACCAGTAACTCTTCAAATCAATGTTGTTTGTCAATCGTATCCTACAACAACGTTTTATTTTGAATTAATCTCCAACTTTAGTACTGCCTTTGTTTCTTGTAACAGTAAGGCTATCAAGTTGGGGCAAATGTGAGAATAATATACTGCTTTTTATTTACCAAAATGTAACCCAGTGCACAGTACAGTGAATATGAACCTGGACAAATGTAATGCCAGGTGACAGTTTTAAACAGACAAGATTTGTTTTATCAGAAGGATTATTGTAACGTATACACTGACTGGTTTTATGTGTTAGAAAGTTGTTTGAATTTGCATCGTATCAGTTGCTTCTCACTTGGAAGCCTCGTTTCTACAGGTTTTGGGGCAGAAAAGGAATTACTCTTTACTTTGCTAATGATAT